>NW_024081339.1:345556-441899 GCF_003009895.1 Hyaena hyaena
TTTCTTTCTTTCTTTTTTAATTTATTTCTAGGAGAGAGAGAGACAGCGTGAGCAGGGGAGGGTCAGAGAGAGAGGGAGACAGAGACTCCGAAACAGGCTCCAGGCTCTGAGCTGGCAGTCAGCACAGAGCCCGACGCGGGGCTCGAACCCACGAACCGCGAGATCATGACCTAAGCGAAAGTCGGACGCTTAACCGACTAAGCCACCCAGGCGCCCCTTGAATGTGCTACTTTGGGACAAGAGATTTTTGTTTAATATTGACGTTTATAAACAAAGTTTTAATGTGTATCCTTGTAATGTGAACTTAGTTTTCTTTTCATTAAGAAAAATTTTAATGAGAATAATTAGACAGGAAACCACATTTGGAAAATGGGAAACAAATTTAAAAATATTGTACTATATTTTTTTAAGTAGACTCCACACCTAATGAGGAGCTTGAACTCAGAACCCCAAGATTAAAATTCACAGGCTCTTTCAGCTATGCCAGCCAGGCGTGCCTGGGAAATCACATTTTAAAATTTAAAACATATATATTACACCATACACACACACACACACACATATATAGTGTATGTTTTACTTTATTTGTGTTTTATTTTTCATATACATAGTATATTATGCCATGTATAATACCATATGCATTATATTATATATAATAATTATTAAATATATTAAAACAATATATCAATATTCACATATTAATAATATTAATATATTTGACAATAAATTATTAAATATAATAATGTATTGTGTTTTATTTTATATATATGGTATAGTATATATGGTATGTATATATATATATAAAATACAAATTAAAAAATATATTTATATAGGAAACAAGTTATACTCACCTTGTATATATATATATATGTATATATATGTATATATATATATATGTATATATATATGTATATATATATATATATATATATAAAACAATGTTATACTCAACATTATGCATAAGAGTCTCTCTTTTATGATGGCTTCATCAACAATGGGTATTGCCATAGCCACAGCCAAACTGAGATTAAGAAAAATGGGATTTCGTTAATGTCAAAACTCTATGTACCTAATAATTATTGAGGTGAGGATTTTTTTCCTTGTTCTTTGGCCATCCAGATCTCAACCTCTCCAAAAAGACCAATTTTAAATGCCACCTGTGTTTTTGTCTCTTTTTGTGGCTAAATATATCTTCTTGAGTCCTAAAACCTCTCCTAATAAAAAGAATATCTTTATAGGTTATTTATTTATTTTGAGAGAGTGAGCAGCGGAGAGGCAGAAAGAGAGAGAATCCTAAGAAGGCTCCGTGCTGTCAGCGCAGAGCCCGAGGCAGGACTCAAACTACGAACTGTCAGATCCTGACCTGAGCAGAAGTCAGGAGTCAGACATTCAACAAGCCGAGCCACCCAGGCGCCCCTCCAACGAAAATAATATTAACCCTCTTCCTCTGAGACAGTGATACACTGCCAGTGCTTCCCCTGGTTTTTTTGTACTTTTTCTGATTTGTTTAGGACGAGGCTTCTGCTTCCAGTCTGGATGGAGTGACAGGCACTGGATTTCCTGTCCAGCTCGAGGGGAGGAGAGACTGTCACAATATATTAAGAATAGTTTGGGGCGCCTGGGTGGCTTAGTCGGTTAAGCGTCCGACTTTCGCTTAGGTCATGATCTCGCGGTTCGTGGGTTCGAGCCCCGCGTCGGGCTCTGTGCTGACTGCCAGCTCGGAGCCTGGAGCCTGTTTCAGTCTGTGACTCCCTCTCTCTCTGACCCTCCCCTGCTCACGCTGTCTCTCTCTCTCTCCTAGAAATAAATAAAAATATTAAAAAAAAAAAAAAAAAGAATAGTTTGCAAACACTGGACGTGAGGCCACCCAGAGCAGGGATACCTATGAGAGAGAACGTAAGTGGGGTGAGCCCTGCAATGGCTCAGTTTCTGCCCAGAGAAGGCACCGAGGAGGCAGTGCAGGGCGGGGACCCAGGCAGAGCCCTAGCAGGGGAGACCAGTGAGCTCAAGGAAGCCACGACTGGAGTCTGTGGGGAGAGCACCGCGGAGGAGAGGACGTGGAGGTCTGCAGAGGGTCCGCTCCGTCAGCTGAATAGCGATCAGCACATGTGTGTGAGGAAACTACCAGAAAGAAAGGGCAAAGGATCTATGGGACTGGGGAAAATACATCCGGGTCTCTCCCAGGCTGGGTACCAGCCAGAGGGAAAATCTCATCCTTCACAGGACATCCGTCAGAGCACTGAGAAGGGCCATGCTAAGCACAGAGGAGGGGAGATCAACCCTAGGACTACACACCGTGCTGGTTTCACTGAAGTCAGATGACAGGCAAGCTCCAAAAGAACCACACTGTGCCTGGCTACCTTCATGCCTCCAAGAACACAGGTCAAGAGTACTTACAAGAATGCAAAAATTGTCAGCACCCAAGGTAAAATTTCCATCTGGCATCCAATCAAAACCCACCGAGCCAGCAAAGAAGTAGGACAATGCAAATTGAGAGGAGGAGAAAAGTCCGTCAGAAAGGCACCAATAAGAGAGTCGGTAGACACAGACAGCCGGGGTAGTTGTGTGACTGTGCACCATGTGGCCGGAGCCTGAGGGGATGATCACGCATGCCGAGAGACAGGAAGTTATTAAAAACATTCCAATGAAACTTAAAGACGAAATGTGCTATGCATTACATACGAGACACAATGGTTGTCATTAATAAAAGATTAGACATTGCAGAAGAAAAAAGTAGAGAATCTAAAGATAGAAAAAATAATGAAAAAATGAAACCCAGGGAGAAAGGAGAATTTTTAAAGAAACGCACGGTGGGACAGTGTTAAGTAGCCAAATATACTTGTACACGGAGTTTCCAAGAGAGAGAGGAGGCGGGGGTGGGGAGCAGAGAAGTTATTTGAAGTATTAATGGCCAAATGTTTTCCAAATTTGATGAAAACTGCAAACCCACAGATCCAAGAAGCACATTTTAAAAGCAGCCAGAGGGGAAAGGCACTTTATGTGGAGAGAAACAACAACGAAGGCTGACAGACTTCCTGTCAGAAGCTGTAAAGTAGAAAGCAGAAGAGAAGCATCTTTAAAATTCTAAAAGAAACTTGTCAACTTTGAATCCTTAACTCCATAAAAATATCTTACAAAAATTGTGGAGAAATAAGCGCTTTTTCACATACAGATATACACAGCCTGAAAGAAGTCATCACCAGAAAACTCACACTACCGGAAATGCTGTCCTTCAGGCAAAGAAGAGCGATGCCATGTGGGAACCCGGGTCTACGCAAAGACATGAAGAATATCAGAAATGGTCATTACATGAGTAAATACAACGATTATCTTCTTATTTGTTACGTCTCTCAACAAGATAACTGATGACTTAAAGGAAAAGTAGGTACAGTGTATGGCGGGGTTTACAACATTATGTAGAAGTAAAGTCTGTTTGCACGTATGGGAGGATGAGGAGGAACTTAACGGAGGACCGTGGGGGAGAAGAAGGGGGGAAATGGTGGGGGAGAGGGAGGGAGGCAAACCATGAGAGACTCTTGAATGCTGAGAACAAACTGAGGGCTGATGGGGGTGGGGGCGGGAGGGAGAGGGGGGAGATGGGCATGGAGGAGGGCACTTGTGGGGATGAGCACAGGGTGATATATGGAAACCAACTTGACAATAAACTATTAAAAAAAAAAAAAAAGAAGAAGTAAAGTCTGTACAAAGACAGCTCAAACTCCAGTAGAGGAAAAACCAAAGTGTTCTGTGTAAGACAGCGTGGTGTTACTTAAGTATGACTTGAGGTAAGCTATTTTCCTCTTTTCTTTCTTGCCTTATTTCAAATTAAGCAAATATTTTATTATATTCTCCTCTGTTTTTTTCTTAGTTATATAGTTTTTCAGCAGTAATCCAAAGGTCAAAATAGGTATGCCTGACTTACACAATTTAATTCAAATCATTATTTTTAATTCAAATCATTATTTTTACTACTTTCCTGGTAAGGGAGTTCGGGGCTAAGAATTTAGCGATCCACTCACTTTTCCCAACATCCAGTGTTATTGGTGTCCTGCATTTCAATTACACGTGTGTTTTAAATCCCATCAGATTTCATTATTACTGCCTATACCATCAGTACTCATTTATATGTTTATTACTCTCCTAATTCACCCTTACTATTCTTCTGCATTGCTTTCTGCATTCCAGGCTTCAGCTACGATGAGTTCCTTCTCCGTGAAGAACTTCCTTTAGAATTTCTGTTAGTGAAGATCTGCAGGTAACTACTTCTCTTTGTTTTGTTGATATTAATGTATATTTATTTTGCCTCATTTTTAAACGATGTGATCACTTGGTAGATGATTCTATGTTAGCAATTAGTTTATTTCAGCAGTTCAATGATACAGATGTATTTCCATTGTCCTCTGGCTTCAAATGTTCCTGTTGAAAGTCAGCCTTTAGTTGTACTGTCGTTCCATCGAAAGTGTCTTATTTTTCCCTTCTGGCAGCTTGTTACATCTTGTCCTTGCCTTTTTTTTTTTAACTAGGATATATCCAGGTGTTTGGATGTTTTGTTTATTTTGCTTCAGTTTTCATTTTGTTGCTTTTGTAGAGATTCTTGAATCTGTGGGTCAATGCATTTGATCAGTTTTAGAACAAATAATGCTTCTGCCCCATTTACGAATGCTTTTCTGGGATCTCAATTATTTATTTAATAAATAGTTAAAATTGTTATAGTCTTCCTGTGCTCTTTCCTGCATTTTCTAAATGTTTCCCCCCTTTCTAGCAATCATTCCCAAATATCTTTTGCTTTTTTTGGTTCCGAAACCAGTAATAACACTCTAATGTAGAAATGCATATGGAGTTTGAACATCTTAATTCAAGCACAAAATCTTCCACTCGTGGTTAAATTAAGTTCCTCCCTCCTTGTCTGTTGGGGAAGGCATTGGTGTGTCATATGCACCTCTTGTCTTTCTTTGCATCTTGTGTTACCTCTTACTCTCTCTCCTCCCTGGAAGTAATTTTCAGTATTTCCCCACCCAGGTGGGCTTCCCCCCACCCTCCAGACCACCTCTCCCTAGACCATCTCCCCCTTCTTTTCTTTCCACAAAGTCTCAGGACAGGCTCCGGAGTTCATGTCCTGAATCTGGCTGTTTATTTGAAATTTCTAGTATTCCTATCTTCTAAGTATACTATACATGTGTGCTATGAATGATGTTTTTTTATTTTCTTGTGGAATTATATTATTCTATTTGGAGTTTTGGTTTTTTTCTTTTTGAGAAAGACAGAGAGGGAGACACAGAATCCAAAGCAGGCTCCAGGCTCTGAGCTGTCAACGTGGAACCTGACGCAGGGCTCGAACTCACAAACTGCGAGATCATGATCTGAGCTGAAGTCGGACACTCAACCGACTGAGCCACCCAGGCACCCCAGTGTTATTCTGTTTGAGGTTCCTCAAAAAATTAACAATAGAACTCTCCTATGACCCAGCAATAACACTGCTAGGAATTTACCCAAGGGATACAGAAATGCTGATGCATAGGGGCACATGTACCCCAATGTTCACAGCAGGGCTCTCAACAATAGCCAAATCATGGAAAGAGCCTAAGGTCCATCAACGGACGAATGGATCAAGAAGATGTGGTTTATCTATACCGTGGAATACTACATGGCAATGAGAAAAAATGAAATCTGGCCACGTGTAGCAACATGGATGGACCTTGAGGGTGTTATGCTGAGTGAAAGAAGTCAGCCAGAGAAGGACAAATATCATGTTTGCACGTATAGGAGGATTAGGAGGAACTTAACAGAGGACCAAGGGGGAGAAGAAGGGGGGAAATGGTGGGGGAAAGGGAGAGAGGCAAACCATGAGAGACTCTTGAATGCTGACAAAAACTTAGGACTGATGGGGGGGGGGGGGGGGGGGGGGGGGATGGGCGTGGAGGAGGGCACTTGTGGGGATGAGCACTGAGTGTTATGTGGAAACTAATTTGACAATAAACTATTTGTAAAAAAAATTAAAATAAAAAATAAAAAAAATTAAAATTAAAAAAAAGGATACCATAAGAAAGTAGAGAAACAAAAAAAAAAAAAAAAAAAAGAAAGTATATGAACAGATCTGGATTTCACTGGCCACCAACCTTCTATGGACTCTCTTCGACCAGACACTCAAGGTGGTTGTTGGGATTTATATCAAATAGAAATATCCAAAGTTATTTATGTGCAAATATTCCTTTTATAACGTATTGCTATTTCATTTTTCTGATTGTTACTATGTTTTTGATCTCAAAAAAACATCTATCCTCCTCCCTCAAAACTCTCTAATCAAGGGCAAGTCACTAGTCAACAGCCTGTGTTTTGTGTGCCCTTTTCTCAGACACAACTCTCCATATATGATCCACACCTCACACAGGTGTGCATTCTAGTCCCAATTCGCAGAACAGCTTGTTTAAAGGCTAATTCTTGGACTGTATCTCCAGAGATTATGATTCAGGGAGACTGTTGTGGGGGCGAGAATGTCTGAATTTCTAATGAGGCTCCCACATGATTCTGACTCAGGCAGCCCTGGGACCATCTTCCTAAAAGCACTGACACAGACGTACCACACAGGCCCATCATCAGGGAGGGAAGATCCCAGCTGGATGAGATTTGGGCTAAGGCTGCTGAGATAATCTCACAGCGATGGGAAGCAAGGGCACCAAACAGGCAAGAAGGCTGAGAGCACTGAACAGGAGCTCTATGTTCAGAAGCATAATTCAGCAGACACCTAGCTCTCTAAGGAACATAGGCAGGTTCTTTATATATACTTTTACAACATATCATCTCTTTTTTGAAGGTCATAACCCATGGTTGAAAGACACTCACCCAGAATCTAGGTATAACGCTGATAACAGGTGGGCACAGACACAGGAGGGTCAAATGACTAGATCAGAGGCTGCAGATTGGAACAGAGTTAATATCAAGTCCAGTCAAAGTCTCCTGACCAGCAGGTTTGGTTGGAAGCCAAGAATGTCCTGGAGACCCAGGACAGAAGAGGCTCCCTCAGTAGCTGCAGGGAGAATGCCCAAGGAGGACATGCTAGTTTTCTGTTCTTTCTAACCCGTTTTTCTTTGCAAAAGGATGATCCCTTTCACAACCTTCTGATACTGCTATTAAGCTACAAAACAGGAATCACCAAAAAATGTTTGTGTAGAGGTAGGAAGTGGCAGAGGAAATAAAATGGGCTGGTGGTTCCGGGTGGGGGAAACACCTTGTGAGTAAAAATACTTCTCCTTGGAGAAAACGTAATTCCATGACTTCCTTTCTTATTCCACAGAAATGAAATCTGTGTTGGTAGACCAGATGTTCCAGTTTTCCAAGCTCTTGCCTCTAGACCAAGAGCCAATTATTATCAGTGCGGTGTGTCTAAAACTTTCTGTCTTCTCTACATATTTTCACCAGTGAACGTGCTAATTTCACGTATCCATTGGAGATTGCAAAGCCTTGTCTAAGATCAAACTCTTTCCTACTAGGGATGGGATGGAGGGCTTGACAGTTTGGGGATGGTTAATAAAACAAATAGCCCTTAAAAGACACTGCTACTATCTAGAGGAAAAATTACCGAAAAAAGTATCTTCATTGGCAGTCAATGAAAATATCTCCAGCTTTTGCCATTAATGTGTAATGTGAAGTGTGCTTGCCAAATGAATCAGGGTCTTTAAAGAGAAATTGAGGAATTACACCCACATTATTTGAACATGTTTGTGCAACAGCTCAAAGACCTCTGTTTATTCATTCATTTTACCAAGAAGTGAAATTTTACATAGCTCTTAGATTTTGGGGAAAGTTTTCAATTTAGAACTGAAATTTCCCAAATTCCAGGGACAATTTTGATTTAACTCCAATTAGCTTTTATTATATTATAATGTCACCTTTGGTCTTCCATTGGTCCCTGGGAAGAAAATATGATTTCTCTCCAGGATTTGATTCACTTTCTTCACAAAGGAAGTTTTCTATTAAAAAAAAAAAACAAAAAACAAACAAACAAACAAAAAAACAGGGTCAAAATTTTAGATCACTGGGGAAATCTAAACTTTACTTAATTGTACCATAGCTATTGTTACAGCTTGGGGATATTATCAAAAAACAGCAAAGTTAGTTATTTATAGCTCAAAAATCTCAACATGTTCTGAATATTTTAATGAGTTACTCCTCCCAGAGGCAGTATAAGGTTGTGTTTTCTTTTTGATGCTTCAAATACAGAAAAGGACAGTGTGTTCCAGAGAGGACAAGAGATCTGAGCCCAAATCCAGGGGACCTGCCTCCACGGCCCTTCATCTTTAAGTCTTTAGATTAACTTCCTGGCACATTGGTTCCTGGAGAAGATAATAGCTCTGAACATTGTCACTGTTCAAGACAAATTAGGCCCAACTTAGTCCCGATTTCAGCTATAAAAAGCTGACAGCCAGCAGTATTTGTATGTGGTTAACTAGTAATTTTCGTAATGCTGCTTTGCATTACTATTCAGGGCTCTATAATTAATACCATTGTGGTATATTAGTTTTAACTCATATCTCACTTCAAGCAAAAACTTGGCAGCCATATTAGGGGTATAAAAATAAGGAAAGGGATAGACTATTTTTAGAATGCCAAGAAATTTTGAATCAAATTCTGGGATGATTATGTAAAACATGTGGCAGCAGTCAAGACCACCAGATCATTATGAGCTCAGGGAGTCATCGCCTGCCTACCTGAGCTTGCCTGGAGGCCAAGACCAGTGAAAACAACCCAAGACAACAGCACATAGACTAGACTTGTCTACAAGGGACACAGATTCAAGACTGTCCAGATGAGCCTGGGGGAGGTCCCTGAAAGGTCACTATTACCCAAGAGTGTGTAGTGGGAGGGAGTGTGCATATTACTTAATGAGCTATTTTCCGTGTCATCTGTGTCTTTTTACATAAGGGAAATGAAACATGGAAAGGCTAGTGAATTATTAGTATATATAGGTAGGCATGTGATTGGCTGGGATGGAATCACCTAATGCAACTCCTGACACATGGTAGGCACTCAAAAATTATCGATGGAATGACTGGGTAGGAAATAAATACAGAAAGCTCTAGAAAGACTGACTGGGCCTTTGGTATTTTCTGGAATACGCAAAAGGCTAGCATCTCATGGATTAGGCTAAGATTAAGGTAGGTTCTGAAGACAGCTCAGTATTCAACTATGTCCAGATGTTCTTTGGTGGGGACCCAGATGTAGGCACAACACAAAATTGGTATCTATCTCTTTGGGTTTTTCCCAGAAACCAATGCTATTCCTAAAAATGTGCCAGGGGAGAGAATGAGAGAGGATGGGAGGGAGGGAGAGAGAGAATCATTCATGCGGCCTTCCACAGTGCTCTGCCAAGCTGGATGCAGGGTTGTTGGGCTGCCTGGCTGCCATTCTTAGCTGACCTCTGTCCTAAATGTGGTGTATGCTAAAATGGAGTAAAAATGAGGGACCAGAACATTTTCATTTATTAAACCTAAGCACTCTTAAGAAGAAAGCATTTCTTTGTATCCACGGCAAAGCGCATCTTACCTAACAACAGCTAAGCTTCGTGTTTCTCTTGGCCAGATGGATTTTATGTAGCATCTGTGGATAATTCTGTTAGCAGATATCGACCCCTCCATCTGGATAAAGCTTAATTATTACCAAATCTAGTTACAGAATGATAGAATGACAAGGAGGACTAAAGGGAGAAAGGGAATAGTTCATATCACACATTTTTGAATTTCATTTTTTTTCAATAACAACATGGTGCAGCAAGAAAATGAAACTAGATTAAAACCAGGTGGGCTAAGTGGAAGCATCTTGAAATGAAAACAACATGATGTCGTCTTCCAAAGAACATGTTATCTCTGAAGCAGGGGATGTATTTGGTTGAGATTCTCACATCCTCCATGAGTGTCCAGAACACATGAGACTCTTCCTGGGCCCGCACTAAAAGATATTAAGTTTTTAAATGTGAAAAAGCTTTGTCTTTTTTATTTTTCTAAGTCAGGAATAGGTTCCCATACTTCTAAGTTGTGCCTGTCTTTAAAATACATTTTCTTCACCCACCCCCACACACACACACACACACACACACACACACACACACACACACTTCATTTACTTCATCTAATCAACCTTGACCGTCTTGACCTTTGGGGATGGGAGTTCTTTGTCATGGGGATGTCCTGTGCACTGTAAGATGGTTACCAGCACCCGTTTCTCTGCCCACTGTGTGCCAGTAGCACCTTCCAGTTGTCACCCAAAAGCATCTGCAAGCATTGCTAGCTGCCCCTGGGTGGCCAAATCAAGCCTGGTTGAGCGCTCTTGCTCTAAATCAATGTCTGTAACAAGAGATCATTTAGGTTAAAGCTCTTCCTCTGCTCCTAAGGAAACCTAAGGCCCAAGAAAGCCCCACTATGTCCCGTGTCTCCTTGCCCCAGGGGCAGAGGGTAATCTCCAGCCTGTTATGTAGACTTCTGGCCCGTGACTTCATCCACCATATTATTATGCGAGTAATTCCTCACAGGCTGCCTCTCCTTTCCACTCTCAAAGGTCAATCTCCAGGAGCCAACACTTTATAAGGAAATCCTCTTATTTGAGTTGATGTGATCAGTGCTCTCATTCGCCAAGTGCCCACTGCCTTGACTCAGGCCCCAGCACGGGGGCCACATGTTTACTGATAAACATATTTATAAATGTGATCTCACCGCAGCACGCCGTGCAGAGCTTGTTACCCCAGAGGCAACAAACTGAGGATGAGAAAGGGGAGGAACTCGCCCAAGGGAACACAGATCACAAATCCGAGCCGGACGTCGAGGCTGTGTTCCGATGTCAAACCCCTGCTTTTCTGTGAGCATCGTGATGGTAAGTGCTGTTATGTGTCTCAACCTCCACAGAGACGGCCCCGGGGGCACCCCTGGATCGAGGGCACTTGGGGGGGCCCTAGCCTTAGAGCCCAGCTCAGAGCTTAAATGGGTGGTATTTTCTGTGCATTCGTTCTTATGTCCCTCTTGGGGCTCAGACTTTCACTGCCTTGGAAAAGATCGGCTTGATTTCAGATACCCCGTTTCCTCCATACTCTATCCTCCTTAGAGGATTGTTGAATATCCACTGAATAACTGACAGGTGGAATCCCCCAGGCCCCCCAAAGGTGCTGGGGAGGCAGGCACGGCTGGGAAACCTGGGAGCCCAGCTGCCCTTGAACTGCCCCTCCCTCCTGGGACCCTGCAGGGAGAGACCAGCAGGGTCAGGGGCTCCCAGTGACTTTAGTCACTGGGAAACCTGGGGTAAGGAGGGCTTCCCGTTCTGCTTCCAGCCTGCAGCCATGCCGCATTCTCTCGCAGTCCTCTTTGCAGCCGCTTAGGAGAAGAAAAAGAAACCTTTGCTGTTTCCCAGCTCTCTGCCTCCTGGGAGGCACAGAGCCAGGCCCTCTATGGTGGGAAATAAACTCCCACGCAAAGCATATGCTGTGTCTTCCTGCGGTGGCTGCGGGCTTTGTTTGGACAGCATGTGTACCCACCAGGGAGAGAGAGAGAGCGAGCAGGGCAGAGCAGCGGTGCCCAGGGGACACTGTCAAATAGCCCGAACCAGCCCGCTCTGCACTTCACCTGCCTGAGGGTGGGAAGGCCCTGCTGTCGACCCGGTGTCAGGGAGGGGTGTGTGCACCCCTCACCCGTGCTTTCAGGTGATGCTTCAAGGTGCACTCTCTGTCTCTCTCTGTCTCTGTCTCTCTTTTTCTCTCTCTCACACCCACACTCCTAGATACTATATCACAGTACATATGTCCTGTCTCTTGCCTTTCTAGGCAAAACTCTGAATAACTGACTAATGATCAAAGCATATAACACAGAGCTGCTGTGTAGGCACCAAGCTACATGAGACTACTAAAAAAGGAGCCAGGAACCAATGTGAGGAGAAGGCTCGTAGATCTTCTGAAAACACTAAGACAGGCCCAGACCCACGGCTTCGGCTGCTGTGGGGGTTGGAGGGAGATTGGCCCGATCCCCTTGTCACGCGGCCCTGGGTACTTGGTGACTCTGGGTCCCAGGAGATGTCGTGAAACAGAAGGCAGGAACTGCTCCCTGGGATTTCTCTCCAATGGATGCTTCCAAAAGTCTGATTACAACTTTTAATTCCTTTCGAGAGCAAAAAAACTCCCTTGTTGATGTGTCAGCAAGAACTAGGAGAGAAAGGTCCATGGCCAATGCTGTGTCCAAACAGGTGTCACTGTTCAGAAAAATGAGCACATAACCCCAAGCCTAAGGTTCAAGTGAGAGATTCAGGCTGATCTCTTCCTTTCCCCTCTGATCCATCCACTGAAGTTTCAAGGTGCGCTCCCTTCTTACATGACAGGTTTGCTCATATAAATGGCAGGGGTGGGTGGAGGGAAACAGAATAAAGGGAGTTTAAAAATACAGTGTGACAAAATTGTCATGTAAGTTGAAAGTGTGTCTGGGTTTAATTTGGGAGGAGAGTTTCACTTATACACACATTTCCAAAGAGCCTCTATTTTTAGACTTTCTTCACTGTGAAATGAAGCACCTTGGGTCCCCCAAACATTGTGAAACACAAATGTTCCTGCGAAACCAAGGAAGTTGCCATGGCCCAGTCTAGGGGAGAAGGGAAATTACCCCAGCGGCACCTTTCAAGGCTTCTCATCACCGAGTAGGACTCACTAAAATGATACAAACAGAAAAGCTCAAAATGAGTTTCATATGTAGATGAGAGAACGGGCTGTGTGACCTTTGATGCGAGATGGGGTTCAAGGGAAAACATGGGTGATGTCCCTGCCCTCTCTCTGGGTGGGTCAGGGCTCTGTGCATCCCTGTTACCCTGGCTTGTTTACAGCAAATGCATGCTCCCCCTGCTTCCCAGCCCTCCGTGCTGCTCAGCAACCTTTAATCCATCTCATACCAAGTTTCTAGAACACTGTTCCCATGGCTGCTGTGGACATCACCCTTCTGTATTCTCCCTGCCCCCATCCACCATGGCCTTGTCCTCCAACAGACTTAGGAGCCACTTCGAAGGAGCACTGGTAGGATTTGTTTTGTTTCTCTTCACCTGTAAACAGGATTCTGTTCCCATCTTCCCTTCTCTTCACCCATCTGGTCCCCTCCCTGCAGAGTCAAGTTCATCCTTCTAGGACTTGATCCAGCCAATGGTCCTCTTTCTCTCTTTAGTATTTTCATCCTCTCTCTTAACAAAGAATTGACTCTCTCACTTTGCAAATATGCTCAAATCTTCACATCTTTTGAGCCAAAAACCACCCTCTCATCTTTGCCATGGTCCTTGAGTTTTACCGGAAGTGGTGTTATCACAAGCTGAAAGCCCTTTCCTTGACCCCATCTGCTGACCCAGCCTCATCTTCATCCTCACATTTAGTTTCAAGAATACTGGATCAGCCACAGTCCAGTCAAGAGAACAGCAAGCATGGCAGTTATCTTCACAGTGAGAATTGAATGCAGGGAATTGATAATTAGGTTCTGGGACCTGTGAAGGCAGAGGGTCACGGTGGTCGTAACTGCAGGGTCAGCCAGCACCCCCCAGGGCTGCAGAGAGGGTGGCTTTATTAGATCTTAAAAGGCTGGGGGATAGCCCCGCAGAGCTGAGACCCAGGTCTCTGGGGAAAGGGTAACTGGTGCCACAGAACCTTGTAAGGGGGCCCTTGTGGTCCAGAGTATGGGAGACACTGGAAAGTGAGGTCCACTGCATGTATATCAGCATGTAGATCACTGGTGAGAACATCAGCACAGACACATGAACAAACTCCTTCTCCCCTTCGAGCCCTCCAGTCTGCTTCGTATCCTCTGGGTAGAGCTCAAGAGGGAGCACCCTGCATGCACAGAAGAAATGTTTCTAGAGGAAGAGAGTGGTTTGGAAGCCCAGGACAGCAGCTCCATCATAGTCCATGCTTTGCCTACTGCTTGGCTTCCACACCCACCCTTTCTCACACCCGTGAACCTGGATACACACTCTGACAACCTACGCCTTTGCCTAATAGAACTGAAATATCTTTCACTCAGGTAAAGATCTTCCATCCCAAAAGGAGGAAAATACAAAGTCCCACAAGTATTTTGTTCTTTTCTGGGTGACATCCATGCAGACATCTCTGGGAAATTCAAATTACTCCTTGAATTCTGCCAAGTCCCACCTAAATATCCTCATACCTAAAGACTGAATTGATTAACGATTAATCAATCCATGATGAACTGATCAGTTGGACAATTAATCATTGATTAATGGTGAGTAAATTAAATGAGGAGGAAGGAAGAGAGAAGAAACGAGTTAACACACACCTCATCAGAAGGGCTTAGGAGGAAGACTTGCATCGTGGACACTGCACGTGTTTCAGGAGCCTGCCTGCCATCTACAGTGGACAAACAGTTTCCTTCTTCTAACACCTTGTCTGCATGGCCCTCAGCCAGAGCCACCATCACTCCTGAGAGTCTGTGGGCAACACTGCACGGCTCCCCTCTCTGTTATGGCTTCCCACCAACATTTCCTATCCGAGAAAGAAATATGATGGGGTGTCCCAGGGGATCTCCTGGCTTGCGGACTTCACCCAGCCATTTACTGATGTCCCCTAAAAGTCCTGATCCACCTCTCCAGATAGTGGGGTCCCCAGTTAGATTCAGGGCCTGAAGACTCCAAATGCCAGCCGTGGTGTTGACTTCCAGTGCCGGAAACATTTGGGGTCTAGGACTCCAAACCAGCCGAGGAAGCGTTGTGGGGGCAGGAGCAAACACTCTGATTGTGGTTTCCAAAGTCAACCCTGATTGTGGTTTCCAAAGTCCATACTGACAACACTCAGTCCCTCGGCAGCCCCTTGATCCCCAGGCCCAGGGCTTTGGCTATGGGAGAGACGGCATCGTCCGCGTGCCTCTAATTCAAACTGCATGTAATGAGAGGGAGTCCAGTCATTTCTGAGCATAGTATTCTGGATGTCACCATGACGGCGTTCTCCTGCGACCATCCCTACATGCTATGGGGCCGGGTTTCTCAGGGAGGGTACGGGTGCTGTGAGTGAATGCCTTCAGCCCACCCTGCTGCTTCCTCTCACACTGTGACATCAGGTTTGGGGCTGGAGCAGTGCTGTCCCGAAAGCCCCGGTGGGGAAGAAAGGCAATCTTTCTCTCCTCTCACCTCATTCCTCCACTGGCCTAAAGTCACGTGGGCCTGTTATCTTCATTTGATTGAAACCTTTCTCTGCAGGGTTTCGGCTTACCCAGAATTGCTAAATTGTCCCTGTTCCGAGCCATTTGCCTTGTAACCTCTGTCTCCCTGGCCCCCCCACCATCATGTTCCGCTAGCCCTGTGGCATGCGGGCCGCTCTTGGGGGTCTCTCCTGGCTCCTTCTCTCCTGCCGCCCGTTAGAGGCACTAAGCATAGAGACTGGGTGCTGAACAAGCCACGGGTATGAAGAGGTGGCCAAGAAAGAGAACACAGATCAGGAGAATATAAAAGTCTATCGTTGTCAGTAGAGACCTAGGGTAGGGGTCTGGGCATCTACATTTGCATATGAGCTTCAAAGAGAGAGAGAGAGAGAGAGAGAGATCCAGAATCCTTTAACCCTGACGTCCTTGAAAGGGGGGGGGGGTGAGGAAAAAGAGAATCATCAATGTTCATAAAATCATGATGAGTAGATTTCACAAATAGAAACAAAATATAAAAAGCATAACCATTGCAACTTAGGATGTGGTTTGTTGTATCTTCTTTTTTTTTTTTTTTTTTTTAACTAAAATCTCCAAGATGCTTTTACCTCCTGCCGAGGCCAAGTATTCGGGATGACACTGTAGGGCAATGTATGTCAACGGCAAAAAGTAGCCATCAATCTGACAGACGTCAACGCCGTCCCAGCAGAGGGCTAGGAAGACGTGTCTCTGAGGAGAGAGAGGGTCAGGAGACAGGGCCACTCAGCCCGTTTGGGGCACATCCTTTCAGAGAGAGGATGTCTCGAAGGTGGGCGGGACTTTAGTCCGGCCCTAAATGGTGTGTCCCTGTCGAGAGCAGGGCTCAAGGACACGCAGCCTCCTCCTCATTCCTCCTGTCATTAGGAACCACATGGGACTAATTTAGGACGGGGAGCTGTGCATGGGGATGACACAGAGCCTTCGGGTGAACAGTAGGGGACCCCGCGACGAGAACAGCTATGGCACTAATGCCGTGTTATGAGGGCCCTTCCCCCACACACATGAGAGCAACCTCAGATCCAGCACAGCCTGTAACAATTTGGCCTCAGAGCCCACATCCCGATGAGCTCCCGTGTTCCCCCATAGGCCTACACCCCAAACGGACGGCGTGCTTCCAAATTACCAAGTCATGTCGGATTCATTGACAGAGTTTTCTCCAATGTGAGATAGGATCGAGTGCCTGCCGGGTGCAGAGAAGCCAGGGGTGGGCCCAGCAGAGAGCTTCGCAAGGCACACAGGCTTGGGTCCTCAACCAACTGGTTTCCTGCTTTTGCAGATGTGGATGAAGGCGCCTCTTTTTATGGGATCTATCAGGAAATCAACATAGAATCCATTATTACTTGTTACTAAAGGGAGGCCCAGGAAGATTGATGCATCTGGGCGGCTAGGAATTAAGCCAGGGTCTCAGTGTACCTGTTCCTACACCTCAAATGCTCGGTGCCTCCTCTCTGCACTTCCCCTGGGCATCTGTCCAACTCCCACAGATCCCTACCTCCTGGCTGATCTGGGGGAGCCCCGGGGTGCAGGGCCTGGTGTCCTCTCTGCTGGTGACCCCCCTCAACCAGCCTGCCCTTTCACAACAGCAAAATTAAAAGGCCTGAAGTAGCCCAAGGCTTAGGCTACAACAACTAAAAAAATCAGTCGTCAAGACGGTACCTTTACAGAGCTCAGAGGGCCGGCTTGGTGGAAGGTTCCAGCATCCTTGCTCGGAGTAAACATCTATGTGTAGCACTGTTTTTGATGATCTGGAAAGTGCTCCTCTCTCGGTTTGCTTTAGGCTTCACCTCCTAGACAGGGTGGGACTCCGTTAGGTAATCCCCCTAAACCTCAGTGAAAATGTGAGGCACAGCACACGGCCCTGCTGGAAGATTCCAACTAATTTGAACGGCCTCGCTGTTTTCTTCCTCTGGCTGCTGCTCCCTGCAAGGTTTACCAGCTTGTCTGGCCTCCCTGGACCCCCAGGCTGCCAGATGCTGACGGGACCTGAGATGCCACTGCGATAAAATACGTCATCACTGTCCCTGAAACAAAGCAAACCCAAGCCCCGGCTGCCAGCAGGGCCCAGAGCTGCTGCTCCTGCGCGCCCGGAGTGATGCCCTCTGCCTCCCTCCCTGCCTCCCTGCCTGCCCCTCACCTCCCCCTGCCTCCCCCTGCCTCCCTCCCTGCCTCCCTCCCTGCCCCCCTCCCTGCCCCCCTCCCTGCCCACATGAAGGGAGGGAAGGAAAGCAGAGGCAGCCCTGAAGAGGAGTGAGGAGTGGGGGCAGGGCAGAGGCCACCGCAGCCTCCTGGGAGAATGCAGCCTGATGCAGGTGCTACGATGTGAAACAGCAGGTAGCATAGACCTGACTAGACAAAGCCTCTACACACAGGTCATCTCGAAGGAGAAGGAGGCAAGGTGCACGTGCTATGTGTATATTTACTTGTTTAGAATAATTTTGACAGCTGGCGTGCAGACGCAGTTACTGTGCCCTCAATGCCCACTCGCCACCTGACACTTCCCAGCCCCTGCGGGTGTCTCCGGGCTGTGGACACTCCTGGCCCGCAGCACAAGAGCAAAGGGACCGTGTCAGTCCCAGGCGAAGCGCTCTGAGCACCAAAGCCTCCCGTTCTCCCTCCGGCCGCGGCCACCAAGGCATGTTTCTTCCGTGTGTGCAGGTGCCCGTGGCAGACCTCGGTCCGCAGACCCCACGGGCTTCCCACCCATCATCTCAGCATTTTGCACAGTCTCTGTGATGCGGGCAAGATGTAAGTTTTCACTGCACTAGATTAGTGTAGCCTGAGGATTTCTCTGCCACCACACATAGCATGATGCTATCGCAGAAATTTAAAAATGGTGCAAAGGTAGAGAGCCGCTGAAACAAAACCCTCAAAAATGCAACCCTGACCCAGTGCTCGGGTGCCAAATCCAGAAGGAAAATGATGAAGATCCATCAGTATTATGAAATGGAAATGTGGTAACGTGTACTAGTGATTACTTAGGTCCAGAAAGGAATTAGCTAGTTTGCAGGCACAGATGAAATAGAATCACAGGAGTCCAAAATTTAGGGCCCTTGCAATGTTGGATGACCTAATTATTTCTAGATTCTGAAGAGTAAAATATGGAGCTTCAAAAAAACTTTGAGAGATGAAAATCTAATACAGCTTCAAAGTAGCCTCCGTTAGGGAAGGGGAGTTTATGGAGATGATACAGCAAAGAAATACAGCACGTGTGAGATGGGTGCCCTCACCAGGACGCCTCCCTGACCAAACCTTGCTTGGTTCCTCTGAGCCCTCTTCTCAGCCTGGCCTTGTCCGTGCGCTGAGCCAGCTTAGGGAGCATCGCCCACCCCTGATACCTAACCAGTTCCTGTTCGAGAGTTTGCATCCCTGAAGGCCCTCCTGCCAGCCCAGATGTCCTCACCACATGCCCGGCTGTGCTCACTTCCGCCCCTGCTACAAGCCCAGACTTGGGTCTTCCTTGCTTGCTTGAGTCTGCCTGGTGCAGTCTTTCTTAAACAGCCGAGAACGGAACTGTCTGCCTACGGAAAACAGACCAGCCATCCATTCGGCTTTGACAAGAATTATGTGATCCTAAAAAAAAAAAAAAGAAGAATTATGTGACCCTGTGAACTCTAACCCTGGACTCAAAAGGCATGTGAATGTTTAAAATCTGGGGTCCAACATTTTGAAGGCTGGAAGTGGACTGAGTCCTTCTCTCCAAATACATGTATTCCCCAAAGCCCACATCTGATCTTCTGGAATTTCAGGGTTAATTTATTATACAGTGCATGTTATAATTATCTGAATAAACACGTTTATTTCTATGTGCATACTTATATATGTAATTTGAAAATACTTGGGATATATAAATTTATTGAGAATTATGTGAGATGTTACCATGCTATCAAGTGGCCTGAGTAAGTGTGTATATGTGGGTGTTCGTGTGTGTGCATATGTGTGTATATGTTTGTGTGTAGGCGTGTGTACATGTGCACATGTGTGTATGTGTAGGTATGTGTGTGTTGGGATGTAGGAGGGAAGTAGCCTATGGATTTAGATTTTATTTGGAGCAAGTTTCCCTTAAAATCTGATATGCAGGGCACCTGGGTGGCTCAGTCAGTTAAGTGTCCAACTCTTGATTTCAGCTCAGGTCACAATCTCACGGTTTGTGAGTTTGAGCCCTGCATTGGGCTCTGTGTTGACAGCATGGAGCCTGCTTGAGATTCTCTCTCTCCCTCTCTCTCTCTTTCCTTCCTCTGTGGGCACACGCTCTTTCTCTCTCTCTCAAAAATAAATAAATAAATAAACATTAAAAAAAGATTCTGATATGCTACACTCAGTACTATTGAAGCAGTATGATCACAAAATCATAAGTGGACAAAAAGTAATGAAAAAGAGTAATTAAAAGGCATCTGACACTTTAATTAGGGTACCTCTTGGTCTCTGGAATACATCTGCAAGATCATCTTGTCTCCACCTGCAAAGTGGATTGCAAACATCCTTCCTGAGGGGGCGCTCTCTCCCCTGATGGCCCAGAGGGTCCATGCTTCCCTCCCGTGCCTTCCCTTCTCATGTCTCAGGTTCACTCAACAAATACACGTTAACACCCTCCATGTGTCAGGCACAGGGACCTTGCGGTGAGTCAAATCCATGACCATCGCTGTGCCGCAGAGCTGACGTCTAGGAATGCAGGTGGGCATGAATCGAATGCTCTCATGAAGGTCTTACTTCATTGGTGTCCAGTGCTTATATGATGAGGCAGATGAAGTCAGCAGGGGCCAGACCTGCAAAGTTGTAATGCAGGGTGGACGTGACCGTTTGTCTCAGCTGGAAGAGAAGGTCCTGATTAGTGTCTTCCCATTTGATTTGGTGTTTGTCTCAAATTTTTCAGGTTTTAGCAAAGTATCATCATTATTAGTTGTACCAAAATAAAGTGGGTTCAGTGGAGCTCTTTTACACAGTTCAGCAACAAGCACGATCCAGTCTAACGACACGTGAGAATTGTGCCACCTTCCTTTCAAGGGCAGCATGCAGGGCACCTGCTGATAAAAATGCTTGGACGCCAGCAACCAAGTCCCTCCTTTCTCGAGTCAGAACGGGAACATTTCTTAAACCCGCTTCTCTTGCCATCTATTGATTTACTACTAGCCAATTTTGTCACATACTTGCTGAAGCCTGTAAGACACATCCCGTTACCACCAAGAAGGTTAGTGGTAAATGTGGGAAATCACACACTAGGGCTTCAGGAGATGGAGGCAGAGTCGTATGACCCAGAGCTTCATAGTGCTCTTGCCGTTGTTAGCTTCCAAATACATTATCCAAATCTACAACTGCTTGTTTATGTTATTTGACCTTTTTTCATTAAACACATTCAGCAGCTGTGACCCAGCAATTGAAAGTGTGCGTTGATGAGAAATTACTTCTTTTTCCAGGAATATTGGTGATAAATGTGTAACCTTGCATGACTTATCAGCCGATATTTGCCATATGCCCTGCTCTGGAAGGACATGGTGACATCAGCACCCACATCAACATCAAAGACCCAAACCCACAGAGAACTGTCTGTGATTTTAATGGGATGACTTTGGAAGGTGCCAATTTTACATGACCATCTGCAGAAGGTGAAGTTACTTTTTGCTCTGACTCGCTGAACTTTAAATCAAATGACTGTTTTCTAAATTAGTTGTGTCCATTCTCAATTCCAAGTTTTCCTGTGCACGGACAGAAAGTGAAGAAACATCTGTTAATAGGTTGGCCCCATAACAGAAAATCTTCACAAACAGTTAAATGACAGGTTAATGTCAGTGTCGTCAGATGCTTCCAATAGAAAGCCAGATAATTACAATAATTGTTAAATATTTTATGCAATTCATGGAATCAGAGAAAAGCTTTCAGAAGTTTGTCTTGATTAAGGTAAAACATTATCATTAACATTCTTGTATATTCAACACTGAGCATAGAGTTATGCTCAAAAATTATTACTGTTTTGTGTAGTGATGTGTACACAAATTTTGGTGGAGCAAAATATTATGGCAAAAGCAAAGTTCTTACTGGAATAAAATTCTATGAACCAGAATTTCACTTCAAATTGAGTATGGCGCATCCATAATTCATAACTCCATTCAAACCAGCTGAGAGAGCCCACTAGTCAAAATAAGATCTTCATTATTAGATATGCACATTTTTTATATAATCACAGAGTCACTAAACCACGTATGCTGTGGTTAAAGATGATGAAAAATGTAAAAAAGTGTGTGATACATGGTATTGAACAAGCAAACACTCAGAGAAATATAAAGAAATATTGGCCTCTACATTATGCTGTGTTAAAAAGTTAATTCAAGATGCTCACAGTTCGGAATGTAAAGCTAAGACCATAAAGCTACTAGCACAAAATGTAAGCTTTTATCTTCATAATAACTTATGGACATAAAACAGTAGCCAGAAAAGGGAAAAACTGTAAGTTGGGCTTAATACTATAAACTCGTGCTCCTCAGAAGACACAGAAAAGACAAGGGAGGGGGAAATTTCCACAGTGAATATATCTGACAAAAGACGGTACCCAGAGCAGAAGTTTTACAACTCTAACAAATCAGTAATAACAACAAACAACCTAATCTTAAAAGGAGACAAAAGATTTGAACCCACAATTCACCAAAGAAAACTTTGCTGGGCTATAAAATCATGAAAGAGAACATCCCATCCTTACTTACCAAGGATAGGCATGTTCAAATCATGTTCAATTCATGCCCTTCACACCCACTAGAATGTCCGTAGTTAAAATGACTGACAATAGCAGGTGTTCTGGTGAATTTGGAGAAATCCGATCTCTCCTACATTACAAAGCATGGTCACTTTGAAAGATTAATTGGCGAGGCACCTGGGGGGCTCAGTTGGTTAAACGTATGACTTCGGCTCAGGTCATGATCTCACAGTTTGTGTGTTCAAGCACTTTGTCGGGCTCTGTGTTGGGAGCTCAGAGCCAGGACCCTGCTTGGGATTCTGTGTCTCCTCTCTCTGCCCCTCTCTCGCTCATGCTGTCTCTCTCTCTCTCTCTCTCTCTCTCTCTCTCTCTCTCCCTCTCTCAAGAATAAATAAACATTTAAAAATTTTAAAAAGTGAAAGATAAATTAGCAGTTTCTCATATAAGTTAAACATAATTTGGGGGTGCCTAGGTGGCAAAGTCAGTTAAGCCTCTGACTCTGGGTTTCGGCTCAGATCATGATCCTAACGATTTGTGAGATTGAGCCCCAAATCGAGCTCTGTGCTAACAGCACTAACAGTACTGAGTCTACCTGGGACTCTCTCTACATCTCTATCTGCCCCTCCCCCCACTCATGCTTGCTTGCGCGCTCTCTCTCTCTCTTTCTCTCTCTCAAATAAGCAAATAAACTTAAATTTTTACTTTGAGGCTCCTGGGTGGCTCAGTCAGTTAAGATTCTGACTTTAGCTCAGGTCACAATCTCGAGGCCTGTGAGTTTGAGCCCCACGTCAGGCTCTAGGCTGACAGCTCAGAGCCTGGACCCTGCTTTGGATTCTGTGTCTCCCTCTCTCTCTGCTCCTCCCCTGCTCACACTCTGTCTCACACTCTGTCCTTCTTTCTGTCAAAAAATAAACATTAAAAAAATTTTTAAATACATGCTTTGACCATGAAATTCCGCAATCCCTCTCCAAAGCATGCATATAAGAGGAATGAATGAATGTGGCCAGAAATGACTCACTTTTATTCATATTAGCCCCAAACTGGAAAACCACCCAACATCCACAACAGGAGACTGGAGGAAACATTATGCAAAGGAAAAGAAGCCAGGTATAAAAGAAGGGACTCTTGAATACTAAGAACAAACTGAGGTCTGATAGGAGTGGGGGAGAGGGGAAGGGGGAGATGGGCATGGAAGAGGGCACTTGTTGGGATGAGCACTGGGTGTTATATGGAAACCAACTTGACAATAAACTATAAAAGAAAAAATAAATTAATAATAAAATAAAATAAAAAATAAATAAAAGAAGGCACACTATGACTTACAATTCCATTTATGTGAAATTCAATAGCAGGCAAGTTAACTCACGGTGACAGAGATCAGACTGTGGTCTCCTCTGGGGACTGGACTGGGGATCACCTGCAAAGCTGTTTGAGGGAATTTCGTGAGATGAAAGAAATGTTCTCTGTCCGACTGAGATGTTCATTACATAGGTGTCTATGCCATTGTCAACTCTTATCCAAAATGTAAGCTTAGGGATGCCTGGCTTAGGGACGACTTCAGTCGGTACAGCATGTGACTCTTGATCTTGGGGGTTGTGAATTCTCGAGCCCCATGTTGGGGGTAGAGTTTACTTAAAAAAAATAATTTTTAAAAATGTAAGCTTATAATTTGTACCTTTTACTTTAATTTATACCTCAGCAAGAAAACAGGAACAACTTCAATTTAATGCATGTGGTAGGATTTAGGATGAATGTGGACATTCCCCCCACCCCAGATTCACATGTTGGAAGCTGATTCCCATTGCCATGGTGTTAAGAGGTAAGGCCTTTGGGAGGTGATTAGGCAGTGAGGGTGGGGCCCCCACTACAGGATCAGTGCTCTTATTCAAGAGACCACAGAGAGCTCCTTCCCTGATTCTACCACGTGAAGGACATAGCGGGAAGACAGCCAGCTCTGAAACAGGAAGTAGGAGCTCTCTGGACACCAAATCTTCTGGTGCCTTCGTCTTAGACTCCCAGCCTCCAGGAATGTGACAATTAAATGTCTGTTGTTGATTAGCCACTCATTCTGGGGTGTTCACTATAGCAGCCCAGACGAAGACAGGGTGTATTAGTTTTCTGTTGTTCCTGCACTAAATTACCACAAATTCAGTGACTTTAAGCAACGCAGATGTATTCTCTCTCAGTGCGGAAGGTAGGGAGTCTGAAATGGCTCTCCCTGGGCTCAACCTCAAGCTGCTGGCAGAGCTGTGTTTCTTCCAGGAGACTCCAGGGAAGAACGTATTTTCTTCCAGCTTTGAGAAGCTGCCTGCACCTCCCGGAGCCCAGTCCCTTCCTCTGTCTCCAACGCCAGCAGTCACCTGTAGAATCTTCCACACACGGCGTCACTTCAGCTGTGTGTCTTCTGTCTCAGTCATCCATGTGGAAGGGCATTGGTGATCACACCGGCCCATTGCATCAAGCAGGGTGAGCTCCCAACATGCAGGTCAGCTGGTTAGTGACCTTAGTTGCACCTGCACCTCAATCCTATTCACATATAATATAGCACATTCAAAACTCCCAGGCATTAGGACATGACCATCTTTGGGGACCCTTCTTCTGTGCACCATGTGGGAATAGAGGCCCCATGATGGACACCGTTGTTGACCGGAAGAGGGATGGGCTGGGAAGGGTGGGGTGGAGGAAATATGCTAAATCCTTGCCTGAGTGGTATTTATACAGGTATGTGAAGTCATAAAAATTCATCGAGATCGAGCTGTACCCATAAAACGTGCACGTTTTAAATATATGTCAATAAAAACTTTTCCAAAAACCCCGCCTGTGCCTTTGAAGGACTTCTTGTAAATCACCAGTGTCCTGCCAAAAGATGGAGTGCTCGGAAGTCCTCTGAACAAAACTGGAAAATTGTGAATCTGAGCAATCAGTAATATAGGGCAAGAAAACTTCTGCTTCTGAAGCTTTTAGCAAATGTACACCATCTAAAACATCGCTAGGAGAGAGAATGACAACGAAATTTGGCCACAAAAAGGAAATGAGCAACGGAACAGATGAAAAGATGACAGTTTATACAATGTTCCAAAGAGCATTTCAAAATTTTCCATCTCAGCTTTTGTGCAGGGTATTTGGTGGAATGCCAATGTTTAACTGCATAAATATATAACTGGCAGCAGAATGGGATGCAGTGGAGACCTACGATTTCTGACATCAAAATTTGGGGCGATTTTGAAAACTCATGAATACAGACCATTTATTTAATACATTTTGTCTTTAAAAAATATTTATCAAAGAACAGAGCTCTGAATGGAGAAAGAATATCAGAAGCCATGAAGGCATTTGTCTGGAAATATTTATGTATTTCAAAATAAAAATTAGAATTCCCTCCTTTGCTGGGGCACCGGGTGGGGAGCCTAGGGATCTAGGGATTCTTTCTCTCTCTGTGTCTCTCTCTCCCACTCTCTCTCAAAACAAATAAATAAGCATTAAAAAAATAATTCCCTCCTTTTTGAGTGACATGCTTTGAGTTTACCAAGTATGTCTGCATCTGTAGGAAGATTTTCTCCATTAAAACTGCTATGAGTCAATTAAGGACATCAATGAGTTAAATTTCTTAACCTTGAAATACACCTGTAAAGACACTTATATCTAATTTTTTAACATGTTTAAAAAAATAAGACCATATTAAAAATACATTGTAAAGGGGCGCCTGGGTGGCTCAGTTGGTTAAGCATCCAACTTCGGCTCAGGTCATGATCTCGTGGTTCGTGGGTTCGAGCCCCGCGTCAGGCTCTGTGCTGACTGCCAGCTCAGAGCCTGGAGCCTGTTTCGGTCTGTGACTCCCTCTCTCTCTGATCCTCCCCTGCTCACACTGTCTCTCTCTCTCAGAAATAAATAAAACATTTTAAAAAATTAGAAAAATTACATTGTATGGAGAAATATTAGTGACCTAATATTAGTAACAAATGTGCTAAATAACTAATCCAGTTTTGTGAATATATACCAAAAATAATGATTGTGCTATTATTTTAATGTTGAGATTAAAATCTTCCTTAGAAGATTAAATCTTCTTTTAGCATACTTGTTACTTTATTGTTTAGACAGTCTTAATCATTTTTAATGGAATTATTTTAGAGGCCCATGAATATAATAAAATCAGGTATTGTTAAGGAAATAGATGTTTTAAACATTAAATAAGTTAGGGGCTCCTGGGAGGCTCAGGCGGTTCAACATCCAACTCTTGATTTCAGCTTGTGTCATGTCTTGCAGCTCATGAGTTTGAACCCTGCATTGGGCTCTGCGATGGAGGTGAAGAAACTGCTTGGGGTTCTCTCACTCTCTCTTCCCCTCTCTCCCTCTCTCTGCCCCTCCCCTGCTTGCTTTCTCAACTCTGTCTTTGAAAGCAACCTTTAAAAAAATTACATAAATCATTTAAATTATTTTTCCTCTGTCTCGTACTTCCCAGATCAATTGGCAAATTTGATGGTCAAACTAATGTCCACGAAGGAGGCTGCCACTTGTCCCTATAGACAAAGGTGAGTGATGTAAGATGCCAAGTTAAAGGACTATGGTCAAAGGATCATTTCGCAAACATCACTAAGGCACATTAGGAAATAGGTGATGACCACGATTTCGAGGTGCTGACCCCAAGCTTGGAGCCCGGGGGGTGAGTTGCTATGAGGCCCATTCACTGCTGCAGGCTGCATTCCCCAGAAGCCAGTTCAGGGCAAAGGATAGCACACCAGTGGCTTTAGCAAGTGGCTCCTACAATCACGACCCACGGGAAGCACCGGGCAGGGGAGGAAACTGGGATGTGATGTGTCCCCCGTGGAAGCCCAGCCCCCCCGAGGGGAACCCAAAGCTGGCAGTGGGCAACACAGTAGCCGTCACCACAAGAAGGGGTGTGACCTTGGACGGGACAGCTGTCTCTACTTCGACAAAGACGGGGGTAGGTGGAATGGGGGGGTACACGCAGATGCACAAGACCCCCCTCCGTTGGGAGCTATTTTCTGAACTCATAGGTTGAGTAAGAACTCCTTATGAGGTTAAGGTAAGTTGCACGGACCCTTACCGTCAGATGGTGACCCCAATATCCACCAGCACCGAGTTATTTCAGCTTGAGTACCGGCCCCCAAGCCACCTTGTCAATTGCTATTAGGAGTGACTCATTCTGGCCGTGATATGATGATTGCACTTTGTGAAGGAACTTACTGTAGTAACTTCTTCTTTTATGGTTATGGGAGCAACATTGTGTTCCTGAAAGACCTGTTTTTCTTAATACCTCACATGAATCAATGAGTGCAACTTTTGCCTTTACTATGCTAATGCTACTTCTGGGCTGTTACCCATCCTTGTGCATATCAATATTCTGGAAAGTTTTTACTGATAAAAGGATTTATCATCAGAATGCCACTTCTGTGCCATCCCCCAAACACTAAATCATAAAATAAAGTTGAGTCTCAGAATGGAGAGGCCTGGCTGGCGACCAGAAAGAATCCCGCGCCTCTCTCATCCCTCCCTCGCCAACACCGTCCATCCTTCAGGGACACCTGGACCTGGCTGGAGCTGGACTCTGACACCCCACACCCTCTGGAAGCTTTTGCCCAGAGGCAGGGCAGGACTGCTCACTGCTGCTGGCCACAGCTACGTCAGTGGTTACTTTCGGTCCTTCATCCATGTCTCTTGCACGGTAAAGGTGTTTGGCTGGCTATAATCCACAACAATCATTTGCTAATCGAATCTGAAGCCAGCAATTTACCAAAATGCCATTTAACAAAATGCTGTGCACGCACACGCACACACAAACGATGAATTATCTTCACAAAGGAAAACAACCAAATTCCCAAAATAGCCTTCGCTATAAAAGCTTCTCTCTGCTTTCTGTACTTTCATCTGCTGATTCATTCCCCTCTCAAGGCCTGCTGTTTCCGTACATTCTGCTGTGAAAGAAAATGGAAGCCCAATTTTCCAAAGCATGAAAAAAATGGTAATTTGGTAAATATTGTTTTCCAGCCCTCGGCATTATAAATCCCATTGATTGATCACAAGCAATCAAAAACTTTCAGTTTTTTAAGAGTTCTGCTCTCAACACCAATGCTCTATTTTTTTACTTTTATAGACTGTGAAGGATGAATCTGGACCTGAATTTAAGGAAGAGTTTCTATCGGAGAGCAGCGAAGGGAGCACTTGGCAGAGCATAAACTCTTTGGATATGAGGTGTCAAGGTTACTGTCCTTATTAGCGGTAAAAGTGTGGTGTGGCCACCGTCTGGCAGGATGCGAGGGTGGAGCCCGAGAGTAAGGACGTCCAGGAGCCTGATGCGCGCACTGCACAGGCGGCACTCCACGAACGTTCAGTGATGGCCATCTAAGAGCACCGACGTGACCTGAATAGGGCAGGATCCTGCACGAGCCTCCCAGGCCCAGCCAGGGGAGAGGGAGGGATGCTCTCTTGGCCCATGAGAGTTCATCCAGGAGGCTGACCAACTTGTGAACTCAAATCAGGACCCAGATTTAACGCTGGAAGAACATGGCCACAGGGTCCCGGCCACATGGTCCTGGCCACACGGCCCCGGGCACAGGTAGCATGAAGGCCCTAAGGATGCAGAGTTGCAAGCACCCTGCAGAAGCGTTGTGGCCTGGGGCATCTCCCAGGACCCTTCTGAACCTTCGATGGATAGTGACCCCACCTCCCCCCTGGGGTCACTGGGGACTAGAGGACATAATTGTTAAGAGGCGCACCAGCTGTTAGCCGTCAGAAGTCTCCGTGACTCTCCTGTCCCCACTCCTTCCTTGGTTATAAAGCTGTTGATGAAGTACCCCTTCTCCCTCCAGAGACGCCTCCCATCCCCTTCGGTTTATTTCTGTCTCTAAACACAGTTTCAAGACTACCAGCCTGGGGGCGCCTCAGTGGCTCAGTCGGTTAAGCATCAGACTTCAGCTCAGGTCGTGATCTCACGGTTCATGGGTTTGAGACCAGCGTTGGGCTCTGTGCTTACAGCTCAGAGCCTAGAGCCTGGTTCAGATTCTGTGTCTCCCTCTCTCTCTGACCCTCCCCTATTCGTGCTCTGTTCTCTCTCTCTCTCAGAAATAAATAAAACATAAACAATTTAAAAATAAATAAATAAATAAATAAATAAATAAAAGACTACCAGCCTGGTGTCACCCCACTCAGTCTGGGCACATCTTCTATGGGTCACTGTGCTACAAGCTCATGCAGGCAAAAGGTAGGTTTTTAGAGCAGTGAAGACACTGTGCCTTCCAAATTTGTTCGAGCTCCACCATCCATCAGCCCACACTGATATAGAGCCCACAAGAAAGCTCAAGGGTGATGAAGACTAAGTAACAGGTTCCTTACTTCTCCTCCTCCTCCTTCTTCTTCTTCTTCTCCTCCTCCTTCTTCTTTTCTTCTTCTTCTTCTCCTTCTTCTTCTTCTTCTTCTTCTTCTTCTTCTTCTTCTTCTTCTTCTTCTTCTTCTTCTTCGATAGAGAGACAGAGGGAAAGAGAGATAGAATCTTAAACAGGCTCCACGCTCAGTGTGGAGCTCAGCATGTGGCTCAATACCACTACCCTGGGATCATGACCTGAGGCAAAATCAAGAGTTGGACGCTCAACTGATCAAGCCACCCAGGCACCCCAACAGGTTCCTTACTTTAAGTAAAATCCAATACAACTGAATTTTGCAACAACTACATAATTAGGGTGCCCTTTGGAACATGCTAGGACTCTCTCTCATTCAACCAAGTGAACTGAAGATGGTAGCTGTCACGGAGGCCGTGGGCCATCAGGTCTCTCCTTAGAGTGACAAGACATCGGAGCTACTCCATGCTGTGCAGATGGAGTCCAGGCACTGTGTACCTGGAGGTGATTCCCTCTTGCCCACAATCTGAGGCCGGCGTGCACATTCACTACTGAAGCTTCCAGAGGGCGTGACTTATGAGGACATGTTAATTCATTATGCCACCCATCCTAGAATGCCCAGATGGGTCCTGTATGTCTGGCCGGTCCTGAGGGGCCTGTACCCAGGGAGCACGGAGAGCCAGCTGCCCTTTCTGCACCCGCCACGGATTGATCAGCCCACGGCAGCATTTGGAAGGGGGACATTGAATCCATATCAGCATGTGGTAGCGGATGGAAAGAAGACTGTCCCCCAAGCCACCTGTCACTGCTGAGGGTGCCCCACCCAGTCAGGACTGCCCCAGAGCACCCTGGAGACCTGTCCAAGATGCTGCTCCCAAGGGCGAGGACTCGAGTCCACCCTGAAATGAAAAGAGCTCTGAGTTGTTTTAAACAGCATCTGCAGGTGGGATGTCTTGTGTGGCCCCTCCACGCTGAAGGAAAATCAGCATTCACCCCATGGGAGGTGAACACTGCGCAGTGCCACCAAACCCCTTGCACCCAATTCATAGATGGACAGGCCGGGCTCGAGCACGAGTCACATCACACCCCCAGACACCATCAAGACGTGTGTCTATTTCACCTATTGGGGCAGGCATGTTAGAGCCTCCGTCACCGAGGGACGGTGGACGGCACTGGTGGGTCCGTCCATGTCCCCACGCGGCAGCAGTTCTCTCACTCTGGAAGGCAGAAAGCTGACCCAAAGGAGAGCCGTGGCCCAAGGTTCCGGGCTCATGGATCATCCTGCCTGGGAATAGATGATGGGATAAAGTAGGCCAGATGGAACCGAAGTCCTCGGGGGCACAAAATGCCCTTTGTGCTTCCGTCCACAGCAGCAGAAAGATGCTATGGCTGTCAATGTCAGGACAGCCTTGGCCTCCGCCACCACACGGGTGCACAGTCCAGTGCTCCTGCCGCCATGGTGCTCAGAGAAGGGTGGGCGATGTGGGAAGTGAAGGCCTGCCTCTGCTGACTGGAAGCTTCCAGAAGATGGCGTGTGATCCCGGGAGCAAGGAGGTTCTCAGAGTGTAAGCAGCATATGTCGTGAGACCTGTGGAAACAGTATAGGCTCAATATCACGCAGAAATGCAGTCTAAGGTGTAAGGTTCATGGCACTCGTAACTTATCATTTGAGGTTGCAGCATCTGACACCAAGAAAGCCTGGATGCTGCTGTAGCGTCCTGAGCGAATAGAAATGGTGATGTCGGGAAGTACATCTAGCCACTCAATGGGCCATTATCATCAGGTCTGGAAACATGGTGATACACCAGTGACAAGTGCTCTCGCTTCCATTTAGTTCAGGGTCAGCCAGTGGTGGGATGCCGCCTTCTAGATCTCAGCCTTTGAGCTCCTGGAGCCTACTCTTCCCAGAATGTGTTCAGGCAACGCCAACGGGGAACGTGCCTGAAAACACATCTCAAGACCCACCGAATACACTGCCCTGCCCGCCGATGCAGTGAGGTGCATGGTTCCCGTGGGCTCCCTACCCTGCTGGGGTCCAGGACACAGGGCCCCAGTGCGGGCAGCAGGCACGGGAAAGCAGACCCGGGGATTGCAGTAATGGGCCTGCGTAAATGTCAGCAGGGATATTTGGCCATATGTGAATCTGTAAGGAAATTCACTGTGGCCCCTGGACGAGCTGAGCGTAAGGTGAAGGAAGAGCTTCCTGTGAATCCCAAGCACTCCTTCAGCATCAACCTTGCTGATCCTACGAGAGGTGCTGGCTGCAAACAAGGGCAAAGAAAGGCATTCCTGTTCTTTTCTTAACTCGCCCGGCTCCCTCTTGTTCAAAATACTTGCTGCCCGGGGGTACCTGGGGGGTCAGTGGGTTAAGCCTCCAGCTTCAGCTCCGATCATGATCTTGTGGTTCATGAGTTCAAGCTCCACTTCAGGCTCTGTGCTGACAGCTCAGAGCCCGGAGCCTGCTTCAGATTCTGTGTCTCCCTCTCTCTCTGCCCCTTCCTTGCTCACACTCTGTCTCTCTCGCAAAACTAAATAAACATTTTTAAAAATTTAAAACCATACTTGCTGTCCACTCTTTGATATTTATTTCATAGTGCATCTTAAAAAACAACAGCCTTCTAATAAGTGAATGATTACATAAGGATGTACATGCATGAATGAAGGGTCATGATTTTAATTTTTAAAATGGAAGAACAAACCAAGTGACAGTATTAGAAAGTGGGTTTTTTTTTTTTCAAAAATAAAACTGGCCACAACTATTTTTTCTCTTTGTTTTGGATTTCTAAAATAAATATAGTGCTTAGTCTCACCTTGCAGAGAGTGTTTTTCCAAGTAGATACTCAACTGTAGTGTCTGGAAGGAAAATCCAAGCCTGGGAGTCAGAGAAATATGCCAGCAATGTTCTCTCTGATTCTTTGCAGACTCCAGAAAATCGAGAGTTGAGACAGAGTCGAAGGATCTGCTAATGGGTGAGCTGGATGCACGTGGGACTTCCAGCACTTAAAACAATGCCTTGCCTATTGTCAAGGCTCAGTCGAAGTTTTGTGACAAACATACAAGTAAAGTAAAACAAAGTACATTTAGCTTTTATTACAATAGTACATGTTGATTGTGTTAAGTTTTGCATAAGCAGGCGGTAAAGTAGAAGAAAATGAAGATGTGAGATAAATATGATACTTCAGAGAGCATTGCTGTCAGACTATTGTTATTTTTCTTTCTAATGTTTGCTCTGTTTTTTCTTTTCTTTTCTTTTTTTTTTACAAACATTAACTTCTATTTTGCCTACTGCTAGGCATACTTTATCATTTACTATGAAACAAACATGTTTTTTTTTTCCACATCATTTAGTAGTCTGGTTTAAAAAAAAACTAGTTAGTAGTCTGGTTTAAAAAAAAAACTAGTTAGCTGAAATTATCATATTAAAATATATCCATAATCAACCCACAAAAGAGTTACACAAATGTTTTCTGGAAGATTGAGCATCACTGTGAGTGAATCAGGCAGGGCCACGTGAGGAACATTTGATTAGTGAGCTCTGGGTGCTTTTATTCTAATTCCGAGGATGCAACTGGAGAACACTGGCTACTTTGCAGAAACTCCATATACCCATGGCCCTATTTTATTTCCAAGCAGTAATATGTGCCCAAATGTAAGCTCCGCAAGAGGGCGCTGGCTCAGAGCTACTCAAGAACAACTCTTCACCATCATAGGAGCTTGGCCAGCACCTGCTGCGTGCACCCAGCAGTCACTTCCAGTGAGCAAGCACTCCGCACACTCAGTCGTCACACTGGTGGGTGTGGTCAGTCCTTAATCAATGACCAGGCACCTCGGCCATGGGGAATGTAAGATAATAAACAAATCCAGTTTTGTGAATTCCTTGAAGGCTCCTTGAACATTCTGGGCTTGTAAATAGCCACTGAATCAGCAGCTATCCGAATACACCCTCCCCTGTTGCCGTGTGTGGTTGTTCACGCTCAAGGCTGTGTGGGTCTCTGAGGCTGTCTATCCCGAGGGTGCTTATCGGTCCTATTGAAGGCGCATCGTTTTCAGATGTTGACTGGTGTGCATAGTGTTGAAGGTGTGGAGGGTCAGAGTCTATCCTGGCGAGTGGACGTGCAAACTGGTGCAAGTCTGCACTCCTCTCCTGAGTGTGCCAAAAAGCCGGTTTCCCCACATTCTCACCAAACCTGATACTGGCTTGTCTTTTCCTTTTTTATTTTTAGCATCAAAACAATCAGCTCTTTATGTGTTATTTAAAAAAAAAAAAAACTAAGTGGGAGTGGGATTGCATCGCATTAATTGTGTAGAGCAATTCAGGGACAGTTGGCGTCTTTACATTTATTCTACCTGGGAACGCAGCATGTGGTGTATAGTTAAGCTCTTCCTCCGGTTTCCTCAGGAAAGTCTTGTGGATCTCAAAGGACAAGCCTTGCTCATCTTTTGTACTACTTCTTCAGTTCTGATGCTCGTGTTCCCTGTGAGCAGAACACAGTGCAATTGTATTTTTTATCCAGTCTGACCATTCCTATCTGGTCATTGGAGTCTTTAGTTCATATGTATTCAAAGGAATGCCTGGTGTATTTGCTTCTACGTTCTACCATCCCACTTTTATTTTTTTTTAACTATTTATTTATTTTAAGAGGGAGAGGGAGAGAGAGAGAGAGTGCAAGTGGAGCAGGGGCAGAGAAAGAGAGAAAGACAATCCCAAGCAGGTTCCACACTGCCAGCACAGATCCCAACATGGGGCTTGATCCCACAAACCATGAGATCATGACCTGCATTGAAATCAAGGGTTGGACACTTAATCGACTGAGCCACCCATGTGCCCCATACTTTTGTTTTTAATTTGAGCAACCCACTTTATATTTTATTTTCTCTCCTGTACTGTCTACTTTTGGATTAATCACATACTTTACATTGTTTTATTTTCCTATTTATTGGATTAGCAATTAAATATGTTTTTAGTGATTACCACACATATTATAACACGCATCCTTGATTTATTATACTTGAACACTACGCTGACAGGCTCAGGGCATTAACACTTTTAGCCCCTTCCCACTTAATTATCGTCTTGAATTTAATTCAACGCATGTTAGACTCCATAAGATGATATTATGATTGTTTTAGGCAGCCCAAGACTGCCTCCAGTTACCCACACAGTTACCCTTTCATTTGCTCTTCATTTATTTCTACATTTCCATACTTCCAACTGTAACCATTTTCCTTCTGCTTGAAAAACTCTTTTAATATTTCTTAGCATGTGTTGTTGATGACAAATTCCCTTAGTTTTTATTTGTCCCAAAATGACTGTGCTCCAGTATTTTCTCCAGCCTTTTATTATGAAAATGTTCAAGCCCACTGTACACCTGCAATTCTTTCACAATAAATTTTTTTTAAAGTTATTTACTTTTGAGAGAGAGAGAGAAAGAGAGCACATTAATGGGGATGGGGGCATAGAGAGAGGAAGATACAGAATCCAAAGCAGGCTCCAGTCTCTGAGCTGTCAGCACAGAGCCTGACGCAGGGCTCAAACTCATGAACTGAGAGATCATGACCTGAGATGAAATCGAATGCTTAACCAACTGAGCCCCCAGGCACCCCCACAATAAACTCTTATATACACACCCAGCTTCTAACATGAACATTTGACTCTATTTGATCTGTGACACATACCAACTTCCATCTATCCATCTATCAACTGACCTTATTTTATTACATTGGAGAATAAATTTTGGATATCTGTACGCTTTGGACCAAACCTGTTACTACTGATTTATTATAAGGCTTTGGTACTTGTCAACAGTTTTTTTTTCTTTTCTTTTCATCTAAAATCCATATACAACAAAATAGACAAACTTAGATGTATTTTTCTGAGTTTTGAAGTGTGCACATATACGCCTGTACAACCTGTCATTGAACAAGATAGAGAACAACATCACCCCCAAAAGTTCCCCCAGGTATTCCTCATCACTTCTCATGCAAGCCACAAAAGGTAGGCACATTTCTGCCTTTTCAAATCAAATATTAATTTCTTCTTAAGAAAAGAGCAAATATTGCTGAGATACATTAAGTAAGATCTAACTGAATGGACAGCTATGCCATATTTATGGATTAGAAAACTCCATTCTCCCCAAAGTGACCCAGAGAGTCAATGTGATTCCAAATATAGTTCCAACAATCTCATAATCTCAACACAGACGAGCTAATTCCATAATGTGTATGGAAGTATGAAAGGCCTAGCACGTCGAAAACAATCTCATGAAAGAAATTTAAAGCTGGAAGATTTATACGGCAAGATTTACCATGAAGTGCTATTAAGCAGGACCATACAGGACAGACACAAAGATGGACAGATTGATCTATAACACAAGATAGAAGGCCCCAATTTAGGTCCATACTCAATAGTCACTTGATTTTCAAAACTGTTGCCAAAACAATCCAAAGAAGAAAGAAACTATTTTCAATAAAATGATTCTTGGTGGGAGGAGGGGGGATGCCTGGGTGGCTCAGTCGGTTAAGCGTCTGATCTCGGCTCAGGTTATGAACTCATGGTTCATGAGTTCGAGCCCCGCATTGGGCTCTGTACTGACAGCTTGGAGCCCTTAGCCTGCTTTGGATTCTGTGTCTCCCTCTCTCTCTCTCTCTCAAAAATAAGTAAACATTTAAAAATGTTTAAAACAGGGGCGCCTGGGTGGCTTAGTCGGTTAAGCGTCCGACTTTCGCTTGGGTCATGATCTCGCGGTTCGTGGGTTCGAGCCCCGCGTCGGGCTCTGTGCTGACTGCCAGCTCAGAGCCTGGAGCCTATTTCAGAGTCTGTGTCTCCCTCTTTCTCTGACCCTCCCCTGCTCACACTGTCTCTCTATCTCTCCTAGAAATAAACTTAAAAATATATTTAAAAAAAATAAAAAATAAAAATGTTTAAAACAAAAATAAACAAAAAATGATTCTGGAAAGTGTGGATCCAAAAAAATTGCCCCCACCTCACACCATATAGAATAGGTCTAAATATGTAAGGTAAAACTGTGAAGCTTTAAAGGGAAATATAGAGAATATTTTCATCCCTGTGATGGGTAAAGTTTTCATAGGTAGGTCACACAAAGGAATCATTAAGACTTCACCAAAATACAGTGTCCTGGCATTAAAGAAGACATCTTTAAGGAAATTCACATCTCTAGACTGGAGAAAGATTCAGGAAGTAGGATTTTTTTTAAGCCTACAAGATTGCGTTATCCCATCGAAATTATTCTTCATAGCATCAATAGCTTAAAATGATGAAGGAAAATTTAATCTTTAAACTTAAAGTAAAACATGACTCCACTTGCACAGAAACCCCTAGAAAGAGCAGTCGTTTTCCCACCTACCATACTATTAGCAAACACTCCAGCACGCTAATGATTTTCACAGGAACTCATGGGACAGAAGTGAAAATGTCACTGTTAATGTCTTTCTGCAAGAATCCCACACTCAAGATGGTTTAATTGGCTATTACGCTCTTGAAATCAGATGTAAATTACATAAATAGTTACGACTCGCAAAGTATATGCAAACACACACAATTACAAGTTCAGGTTCCCCAGCGGGGTCACTCCGCAGCCTCAGATATGCATGCCCAGCCGGAAGCTAAGGGCCTGGACCTGCCGTGTCTGGTCCATGAGTGACTCAGTTCCAGCCACTATCCCGGCAGGGTGGGCAGGCCTGTGTCCAGTCGGAAAATTGAATTGTTTGTTCCCAGCCCCGAAGCCCAGACTTTTCTTTGAGTTTCCAAATCTCTTTTTTGACTGTGATGGACTGATTATCAATCCACCTCGAAACAGTGAATCAGATGGAGGGAATAGAATAAAATTAAAATAATGTCCTTTCTCTGAAGTTAGTTTGAGTGGATTTCTGTTTCTTACGACAAACCGGCCCCAGGCTGAGCTAATACCCATGGAGGTCGGTGTCCTTGCTGTTCCCATTCACTAAGAAAGCCATGGGGGACATGGAGAGCCTTGCCGCCCCCATCGTCCCCACGTCCTCCAGGGAGTCAGGAACGGATCTGGGCATGAAACCAAGCTCTCCTGACCTATAAACCAGACCCGATGGTGTATCTCACATTTATGTCCTATGTTTAGATAATGAGAATTTTCATTCAACAGGCTATTAATTATTTTACTCAGCATGAGCATTGAGTAATTGTATCACCTCATAAGAGCAAACAAGTGTGGGGAATTTTAGAACTGACCTTGTAGCTGATAATTGTGCCTTTAAATATTCAACAGCACAGAGTGAATACGCATCTGTTTTTTAATCTCAACTTCAGAAAGTTTTAATCTCCATTAAACCAAAAGATTGGTTCATACTCAGCATTTGGGCGAAAAATGTCATTAAATGAATAATGAATACCAACAATACCAATAGAAACAAATACCAGTTATAAAAGCTAATACCAGTAGCTTTTATGTGGCATTTTATAGATTAGGCACCAAGATGAACTGATCTGCCCAGCTCACGCAGCCGGTAGTAGTAGAGGTGGACTTTGAATCCACACGACTCAGGTAAAGGAGCCACTTTGGTGAGTCACGCAAACCTTCTTCACCAGGCTGCTAACCACCTACCAACTGCTGTGAGTATTGGCTGCTAATGACACTTGACCCCAGCCCTGGGGCCTCAGCCGACGGCTTACTGATACACCCTCCAAGACTGTCTCCTGCCTCAAAGGGGTAACACTTGCTGGTGTGATTTTGGTTCCCAACTTCCCCCCATCCCTGGATCTTTCCCTGAGACCATTGCCTGTGCTCAGCTCTCTCGTTCCCTGTCCTGAATTGCTTTCTCTTTCACATTTTCCTGAGGAGCAGGGCTGCTGCACTCATGGGCACCTGAACTTGAGCCTCTGTGTCAAGATTCCACTTCTTGGAAACGTGACTTCAGCCGGTTGGTCCTGTGTCCTCAAAGGCAGAATAGTGCATTTGGAAGACAAGAGGAAGAAGTAGGGGAGGTCCCAGCCACGGCCGCCCCGGGGGACCCACTTGGAGGATTTGAGTTTCTCATCTCAACAAAGTTTGGCTCTGTGGCCAGTCTTCACTCAGCGTCACGGCCCTTTCACCAAGAGAGCTGGTGCTGCTTGTGGGCCAGAGAGAGTCCTTCTAAACGTAAAGCCAAGTCCTGGGGCTCCTCGTGCTGACAGTCAGCAGCACAGGAGGAGTTCCCTGCCCCCAGGGGTAGTTTACCTTGACCACTGTGAGCTCAGTGCAGCACTACTGTTCTCCGCTAACGCACTCACCCGGTAATGCTGGTGTCCCGTGTGCAGCGTAAACAGTCATAGGCACATACAGGGTTTGGTCACCAGGCTCTTGAACCTGGATGGGCATTAGGTCAACACACCAGACAGTCCACGTAGATCAGCCTTTCCAGTTGGAATGGAGAAGGACTCCGAGTTGATAGGAGAGGAGAGAGCATTTTCAGCGGGGGGTGGGGGTGTCTGTGACAGCGGTGGGTACAGTTAGTTCATAAACCTCCTTGTGCAAGGCTTGTGACCACAGACGCATAAGCACAGTGAGGTTAATGTGGGAAACAAGTGAGTTTGAGCCCTGCATGGAGTGGACGGTCACAGGAGGCATGACCCCTGGCCAGACCCCCTTTACTAGGCCGGACCCCTCATTCTCCACTGTCCCGTGTATTGATGGACGGCTCACAGCCACCCCCTCTTTGAGGAAGAGTCATCTGCTGACCAGAACTGCTTCAGCTGGGGAGTCACACAAACGTGTGGCCTATAATTAACAAGTCATTGATACGAGGAAACAAAACCTGGCCCCCTTGACTCAGTGGATACCACTCAGCAGTGCTCTGGAGAGTCACCGCCCTCCCCAGGACCAGACCAAGGCGGGGATTGTCAGTGAGTGTGTCCTTGGTGCACTCTGCCCATTCTTCTCCTTCTCCACCCTTTCTTCCAGGTTCTCCAATGGAGCCATCCCTCAGCAAGTTAAATCCCTGTCTTGAGGGCTGCTTTTTATTTATTTATTTTGGTTTTTTTTCTTAAATACTTTATTTTCAAGTTGGTTTACATATAACACCCAGTGCTCATCCCCACAAGTGCCCTCCTTCATGTCCATCACCCCCCTTACCCTCCCCCACCCTCATCAGCCCTCAGTTTGTTCTCAGCATTCAAGAGTCTCTCATGGTTTGCCTCCCTCCCTCTCCCCCACTATCTTTCCCCTTCTCCTCCCCCACGGTCCTCTGTTAAGTTCCTCCTAATCTTCCTATACGTGCAAACATATGGTATCTGTCCTTCTCTGCCTGACTTATTTCGCTCAGCATAACACCCTCAAGGTCCATCCATGTTGCTACATGTGGCCAGATTTCATTCTTTCTCATTGCCATGGAGTATTCCATCATATAGATAAACCACATCTTCTTGATCCATTCGTCCGTTGATGGACACTTAGGCTCTTTCCATGTTTTGGCTATTGTTGAGAGTGTTGCTATGAACATTGGGGTACATGTGCCCCTATGCATCAGCACTCCTGTATCCCTTGGGTAAATTCCTAGCAGTGCTATTGCTGGGTCCTAGGGGAGTTCTAGTGTTAATTTTTTGAGGAACCTCCATACTGTTTTCCAGAGAGGCTGCACCAGTTTACATTCCCACCAACAGTGTAGGAGGGTGCCCATTTCTCCACATCCTCACCAGCATCTAGAGTCTACCGATTTGCTCATTTTAGCCACTCTGACCGGCGTGAAGTGGTATCTCAGTGTGGTTTTGGTTTGTATTTCCCTGATGATGAGGGACACTGAGCATCGTTTCATGTGTCTGTTGGCCATCTGGATGTCCTCTTTGGAGAAGTGTCTGTTCATATCTTCTGCCCATTTCTTCACTGGATTATTTGTTTTTCGGGTGTGGAATTTGATGAGTTCCTTATAGATATTGGATACTAGCCCTTTATCTGATATGTCATTTGCAACTATCTTCCCATTCTGTCAGTTGCCTATTGGTTTTATTGATTGTTTCCTTTGCCGTGCAGAAACTATTTATCTTGATGTGGTCCCAGTAGTTCATTTTTGCTCTTGATTCCCTTGCCTTTGGGGATGTGTCAAGTAAGAAATTGCTGCTGTTGAGGTCAGGAAACCATCAAAACCCTAGAAGAGAAAGCAGGAAAAAACCTCCTTGACCTCAACTAAGTGCTGCTTTTTAAAAACTATTTTCAGGGGTGCCTGGGTGGCTCAGTCAGTTGAGCGTCCGACTGCAGCTCAGGCCATGATCTCGAGGTCTGTGGGCTTGAGCCCTGCATGGAGCTCTGTGCTGATGGCTCAGAGCCCGGAGCCTGCTTCGGATTCTGTGTCTCCCTCTCTCTCTGCTTCTTCCCTGTTTACATCTGTCTCTCTTTCTCTCAAAAATAAATAAACAATAAAAAATTTAAATATTTTCATATTTACTTATATTTGAGGGAGAGAGAGAGAGAGAGAGAGAGAGAGAGAGAGCCCGTGCACGAGTAAGGCAGTGGCAGACAGAGAAGGAGAGAAAGAGAATCCCAAGTAGGCTCCACACTGTCAGCACAGAGCACAACACAGGACTCAAAACACAACCTGTGAGATCATGACCTGAGCCCCTTGAATTTGCGTTTGAGGAATTCAACCTAAGCCACCAGGCCATAGGTTAATCCATCTTTCATTCTCATCATCCCCATAAGAAGAAAATTACAGCTTCTGATTTGCAGCTGGATTTTACAACACACTTGCAAGTTTTACTGGGTCTAATGCAATTGCAAACCAAAGGCACACACAGTGCACAAGAGTGCAAGATGTAATGATGCTCTGAGCAACTGAGATGGCAAAATTAAAGTTACCAGCATGATATAATTGCTTCATAAAAAAATCAATATCTGCCTACACACAGCCCTGATTCATCAATAAACGGCTGCCTAATTACCCAAGAGTCTAAATGGATGGTTCGAATTCGTTCCTGTTGTCACTTGCTCAAATTCTATCTTCTTCGAGGTATCGGATATGCTTTGGTCCATCTTCCCAAAAGAGGGCTCCTATTTCCAACAGACAAGATTATTTTCTTCACAGTCTCCAAGGACTTACCATCAGAACTTGAAAAGAAATACTTTCGTGATATTTTTGAAATAATATCTCTCTTGCCGACAACCATAATTGTGTCAACTTGTCAATGACGTACCTAATTTCTGCTCATGGTTTCACCTCTGCAGAGAGCCTTCCAGACAGCAGGGACATGAAGAATTTGTGCAGTGTATATCTGTTCCAAACTCTGGAAATCAGAGCCCAGAGGGCTGTGTGGGGCACCCAGATCTTTATCAATGAGACAGAAACTCATGACGACACAGCGGTTTCATTTCAGAGGGTTCGTAAAAAGGCCTCTGCAGCCTGAAGTCTCCAAGCCCGCCCCCAGTCCTTCACTGTTCCATGTGTCCTTTGGGTCTTTGTTCATTTGTGATTCTGTTATGTTGTAGCAAGAACATTTCACGTGCGATCTGCCCTCTTAAGCTGGTGAGTGTATGCACTGTATTGTTGACCTTAGGCACAGTGTTGCATAGGTGACCTCCAGAGCTTATTCATCACCTGGAACTTAGGCCCATTGATGAGTTACTCCCCATGTCCCCTCCCCAGCCCCTAGCCACCATCCCACTCCTTGCTTCTATGAATCTACTTTACATGTGTCATTTCAGTGGAACTATGCAACATTTGTCTTCCTGTACCTGGCTAATTTATTTCCTTAATGTTTATTCATTTTAAGAGTGAGAGAGACCCAGTGAGCAGGGGAGGGGCAGAGAGAAAGAATCCCAAGCAGGCTCTGCACTGTCTGCACAGAGCCCGACACAGGGCTAGATCTCACAGACAAGATCATGGACCTGAGCCAAAAGCAAGAGTCAGATGCTTAACTGCCCAAGCCACCCAGGCGCCCCATAACTGGCTAATTTAATTCAGCATAATGTCTCCAAGGTTCGTCAATGTTGTCTTAGTCCCCTGTGCTCGCTTCGGCAGCACATATACTCAAACTGTTGTCTCATTCTTCTTTCGTGAGGCTGAACTAGGATTCCATTGTGTGTATAGATCGTGTTCATGTTGCCCATTTCTCTGTGGATGGGCATTTGGGTTGTTTCCACATCTTGACTTCCGGGAATAATGGCGGTGCTAATATCTGTTTGAAATCCCGATTTCAATTCTTTTGGAGAAGAGCCAGGAGGGGAATGACTAGATCATATGCTGATTCTATTTTTAATTTTGTGAGGAACCTCCCATACTGTCTCCCACAGTGGCTGCCCCAAGTTGCATTCCCCCCAATTGTTCACAAGGATACGGATTTCAAGGATAACACCACAGTGTCTGGGGGTTGACAGGGAAATGTGAGACAGGGCAAAACCCAAAACCTCTGACTTTAGTCTAGACTTTTCCTGAGGTCAGCATCTGAGGGAAGGAGAAGAAAGCTGGGGGTACATGACACACGGAATATACAATATACACTCAAAATAAAATTCCCTCATTTTTCCAGCCAAAGCCAGCAGTGTCATGAAATCAGTCCCCCCGCTGGCTGTATGGAGCCCAAGCCCTGGGAAGCCCGGGAAGGAGGACCCACAGCAGTGTTGACGTGTCTTGTTGTAATCACTGCTGAGCCACTTTTAGCCACTTTGTAGATCCCAAGGACAAGGGCCAGCATGACCAAGGGATTGCAAACAGCCTCTTGTCCCTTAACAATAGGAGAGAGAAGCTAGTCCAAGCTTATAGGAATTTTTAATATTTCTGTCTCTTTTTTCATATTTTGGAATATTTTAAATATGTAAAACGTAGGGAAAAAAGACAGCCAACACCTACTTACCTATCACTCTTAAGAAATACTGAAATGTTGACGAGTTACAAGAATTATTTCAGATTTTGTTTAAAAATCTATAGATTTGCCCCCAGTTTTTCTAAGTCATCGTTTTTAAAAGTCACTATTTTTCTGAAATGTGTTTATCACTCGTGACAGGTGAGTTTTCTATTGTATGTGTTCATGCGCACAAATAATAGTGATCTTGTGTGATGTTACACTTAAGTGAACAGCAAATTATTCTGAATGTGTTCTTCTACAGCATGTTTTTCCCATCCCAGAGAATAGGAAATTATTTTTTCTTTTTTCTTTAATTAAAAATTTTGCCCACCTTCTACCCCTGGCCTCAGGCAACCACCAATCTGTTCTCTGTATTTATGAATTTGGTTTGTTGGTTTTTTTTTCAGATTCCACATATAAGGAGATCATATGGTATTTGTCTTTCTGTGTCTGGCTTATTTCATTAAGCATGACACCCTCGAGGTCTGTCCATGCTGTTGCAAATGGCAGGATCTCCTTCTTTTTATGGCTGAGTAGTATTTCATTATATATACACATAGTATATATATCATGTATATATGGCTCATTTTCTTTATCCACTCAGCCATCCATGAACACTTAGGTTGCTTTCATTCTTGGCTGTTGTAGATAATGCTGAAATAAATATGAGGATGTAGATATCTTTTCGAGTTAGGGATTTTGTTTCCTTCAGATAAGTACCCAGAAGTGAAATTGCTGGATCATATAGTAGTTCTGCTTGAATTTTTTTTTTTTGAGAAAACTCCATACTGTTTTCCATATATATGTATGTGTGTATGTGTACCTGTGTATATGTAGGTATGCTATGTATACACAGATACAGATACACATACATACATACATATATTTTATATAGACTCATTTTATTTCTCATTTTACATTTAGTCATTACTGAACTCTGTTTTCTAATGTATTATTCAGGGTGTTTAAATCTGTGATCCTGGGTGATTCTAGCCTTTCTTTCTTATCTATACTCTCCGTGTTTCATTTAGTAAGTGGGTTACACTGGTCTCATAAAAGGAGTTGAAATGTTTTCCTGCTCTTTTAGTGTTCTGGAAAAGTTTGTACATGATAGAACTTACCTAATTCATGAAGGTTTGGTAAACAACCAGGGAAGTCATCTATCCCTGATATATTTTTGGGGTAATTTTGAGAGTAACCCAGGGCTTAAATAGATTTTTGCTTTTATTGTGTGTCAGTTGAGGTATCTTTTTTCCCCCCCAAAAATTGTTACTGGCATAACACTTTCTCTTGATATTGGCTTCTAATTTTTAAGGTCTGTTCTATCTTTATCTATTTCTCTGTTTTTACTCTTAATATTGATTTATGTTCATCTTGTCTTGATTGGTCTTGCCTGAGATTAGTCAATGTTCAATTATTCTTTGTAAAGCACCAGATTTTTTTGGTTGTTGTTAACCTTATATACTGTATGTTTCACTAATTTCTTGTCTTATTGTTATTATTTCTTTTATTTCATTTATCCCACTACTCTTCTCTAATTTGATTTCAATACTTGGGTCATTCATTTTACAATTTTCTTCCTGAACGATATATGGATTTAAGACAGGAATACAGTCTCCTGCAGGAATTTCCTAAATCACATTTTTAAAGTTGTAGTACACAACATTGTCATTATAGTTGGTTGCCAAATTTCTTAAGTTGTTTTATGACTTGTTGTCTGACCAATGGAATATATTAAAATGTTTTTAATAGCTGCTTCTTCTGCATGGTTACTTTTATCTGAACATTATTTATTGATTTTGAATTTTCATATTAGTAAAAGTCAGAGAATATGTTTTCTATCATATCAAAAGGACTTCAATATTGAGAAAATGACATGATTATTGATAACCACAGCAATAATCTTCAAAGACCTTGAAACGTACAGAGCAACAAGAGAATTTTCTAAAGTCTCAGTGGAACTCTGACAGAACAAGTCACAGACACCACTCAGAGCCCATAGTGGACAGAAGCTCTTGATGGAAGTCATTACTAGGAGCACTAGAATGATACCATATTATAGGCAAACCATCTTAAATAATTCTTTTCAATGCTCTCCCTTTAAAGAGTCTGAGACTCAGAAATTCTGGAATAAAATACTTCATTGTAGTGCAGATCCAACCAAGATGACATTATCGTGAAGTTAAGAGACCTGAGATTATGTCCAGTGTAAACTATTGACCAGTAGGTAGGGTACCATGAACTGGACCGTATTCCGGGCGGCGGGTGTGACCTGGGCGGCTGAGTCTCTGGGCCCCGTGAGTCCGGGGTTGACACCATGTCTTGTGTCATAGTGCGCTACTTGAACTGCAGGTAGACCAGCTGCCCCAGCAAGGCCGCGGTCTATGACCATGTGAGGAGGGACCCATATGACTGGCCATTGAAGGCCAAACCAGTGGAAGGACCATCCATGAAAACAGGGCCATCTCCTCCCTTGAACTTTAAAGTCACCTTCTCCCACTTTTAGCACAGATCAGCTGCCTTACAAAGACAATGAGCATTCCTAGACTCTTCCCCAAAACAGATACAAACAGACAGGGTTGCCATTATTGTAAGGGAAGAAAATAAGACCTAAACATTTGTAAGGGGCAGAGCCATCCATCTTGCAGAAGGGAAGAGTGAGGAGGGTGAGGTTATTCTTAGTCCACCAGCACAGGCATCACTGGGCTGGTCCTGTGAGCACAGCCATGTGCCTCCGCATACCTGGGGCTGCCCAGCCGGCCATTGCAATCTGTCGTCTGTTGTTCATCAAATCGTGGTTCAGAAATTAGTTCGTGGGATGAAGTTAAAATCATAAAATTTGGTTGTACAAAGCGGGTTGTATCTAAGAAGAAACATTCTGGAAATACCTACGTTTTAAATATACACTGTACTTTAATATAAGCTGCTGCTTAAGTAGGCATATGAGAGTAGGCAAGAGGAGGGGCGGAAATGGACTTGAAGGAGCACCTTGCAGGAAACAACCTTTTCTTGTTTTGATCATGAAATCCTCCAACAAGCCTGCATGTCTGTACAAAGACCTCCCATTCACGCAAGAGAGTTGGGCAGCAATTACCCCGCGAGCAGCTTCCATATGAACTTGTTTCTCTGCCTCCAAAAGCCATTGTTCCAGACTGATTCCCAAAATTCAGATACATATTAGCCAAATCTAATGCTGAGATGTAGAAAATAAGGCCTCCCAAGTTCCTCTGGTGCTAAGATTCCCCAAATTTGCCTTTGCGAATGTAAACAAGGTAAGGAGTTTGAGATGAGATCATCTTAAATGAAGGTGGGCACTATGCCAGGTGTCCTTACACGAGACAGACGAGGAGAAGATACAGAGAGGCAAAGGGCATATGACAGTGGAGGCAAGGACTGGCATCTGCAAGCCATGGTCTGCCGGCCATCTCCAGAAGCTAGGGGACATTCTCCCTCACAGCCCTCAGAAGGGACCCACCCTGCCAACACTTGAATCTTGGAGCTCTGGCCTCCAGCGCCATGAGAATAAATTTCCATTGTTTCAAGTAGCCCATGAGCAGTCTTTGTTGTAGCAGTCATAGCGCACAATGCACTGTGCTTCCCCCAAAGCACCTTTTGCCACCTGATTACACATAGCTTCCTCATATTGGCACCTGTGCCTCCTTCACGGTCATCTCCGCAGAGTTGATATAGGGCATGGTGTCTCCTGATGCACAGAAAATGCCTGGGAATGACCACCTTCACTGCCCTAGGCTCTGTTGCATTAAACCACCCTTTCCTCAAGCCTGCAGCCCACAATACTAGCCCTTCCTCTTTGTGGTAATCTAACTCTGTGCCTGGGTGTTTTGAAGAAAGTTCAGCACCTACTTTGTCCCTCTCAACAACTCAGAACAGTTGTTATCCTCCCCATTTCACAGATGGTGAAACAGAAGCACTGAGGTCAGATACCCTAACCAAAGTCTCCTCCTAGTGCCAGTAGTTGGTTTGAGTCACAGCAGCTCAGTTCCTGATCACGTGGCTTCCAATCCTAGCTGGAGGTGATAACAGGATTAATGAGTTGTGTTTGTCACTGAGCATTCAAAGTACTTTCATCTGCCACTTTGTTTTACATGGACTTTGCCTAGAGTGGACATGGTAGAAGAAAGACGGATGCAAAGTCTGCGCATTGCACCAGCAGGAGCCGAGAAGAGGTGACCAGAATGGGAGCGATAATGCCCCCTCCTGACAGCAGCTTGCTGACATTACTACAGGTGCATCAATCTCTGAACAGCCACTACACTGGGGAACAGACCTGCTGCATATACAAGCACACACACCCTCTCTCAGGGCCTTCCTACCAAGAAACTGTGATCTGCCTTCCTGTCGGGGTCTTTCTGTGAATCCTGCACTCCTTGGAAGTTCTTTTCTTTTCGTTGTCATGCATGTGTCAGACTCTATCTTATGCGTAGAAATCTCAAGACGAGTAATGGGATCCATTGCAGTGAAATCAATGCCTTATGCACTGTTTGCACATCATTTGTAGAGAGGCAGACACTAAAACAAAGCGTTAGCCAATATTCTTTATTAGATGATAGCCAGAGAGGTGGGAGAGTATATTTTAATTTCCCTTCCTTATGAGTTTCCAATCAGATAAGGAAAGGCTTGATCTGTCATGCACGTGTGCCTCCATCTCTCCATTGGTTCGATCTTAAATCCCCACTCACACATCACTCTCTGTCTTCTTTGGGTGCAATGTGACCTTGATGGTGCAGCTTAAGCTACCATGCCGTCTGGATACCCTGGGCTTCCAGCAGTGGCTCTGGAGACAGCAACCATAGTGTTCTTCAAATCAAAGAAAAGGAAGCAAAAAGAAGAGTCAGGCGAAACTTATCATGGAAGGTCTGAACTCTACACAGTCATCATTTTCCTATTCTTGTCAAAGCAATGCAAGCATCTCTAATCTTCACTAACGCTTCTGTGCAAAGCCCCGTTCCATCCCAGCCACAGGCTACAGAGCCTCTTCTCATCTCACAGGGATCAAGAGGATCCTTGTTGACCTTGCTCAGCAGGAACTAGCAAACAGATCCTGTGCCAGATTGCCAACTCATAAATCAGCACCCCAAGGGGGCTGACACTTCAGGCCAACAGATCAAGTTGCCCCTGAGCTGGTGCCTCACCTGAACATCTGTTCTGAGTTCCACACACCCAGGGCTCTGTTAGGAGTGACTCATGCTCCCTTTAAGTCCACTGTCCCCATGTGCACTGCAGTGCCTGACCCCTAGCGCTTCCCCAAACCTGGAGGGGCTGCTGGGGCGCAGACGCCGGACTGTGACTCAATGGTCCGCATGGGATGATTTGAGGACACTGGTTCCACACCCACACTACCCAACAAGGACCTGTCAACTGAACTATGCAGGTAAGAAGAGCTTCTTTGACTTTTAGTCCAAATCACCCACCCACACACACACACACATTATCCTGCCCTTCCCTTTGCTTAACATGGTCTTTAATTGCCAACACACTTTCCAAGGCAGGACGCAGCAAGATGACGACATGATTGCTGCATGAATGGCTACTAGATACGTTTGTTCTGGGACTTCCCATTTTTTATTTAATCTACTCTCAGTAAAAGAATAAAGTTATTTTTAAAAAGGATAATGAAGATTAAGTTTCTGACTTCAACTGTTGAATGTTTAAGATGCCCCAGGGACGGACAAGACAATGATCGCTTGCCCACATGAGCCTCTCCCAACGGCCCCATCTGACCTCCTCCAGCGCTTGATGAGACCTCGGATCCTTCCGTCTGTAAACACTGGTCTTAGGGCCATCTCTCACTCCTTGTGAAAATAACTCTTCCGAGATCTGAGCTCTATTGTTGTCCTCAGCCCTGCCACCTGGACATCTGTCATGAGGTCAACACCCAGCTCTAACTTACCCTGGTCTGCTCCTCTTTTTCACCTGGGAAGCATTAATGTTTTGAACCATTGGCTTCTGGTCTCTTATATCCTTTCTATTTTAAGACTCCACTATTGTGTCATTTTTTTCCCCTTTAGTCTGTTGGGTGCCTTAAGAGAAAAAAAAAAAGTTACCCCGCACAGTTTAATACATGCTTTGCATTTTAATTTTAGTTCAAAGAAGCCTTGAAATAAGTGGATCACAAACTATTCCCTTTTTTGCCAGCTTTATTGAGATATAACTGACATATAGCTTTGTGTAAGATTAAGGTGTACAGTGTGTTGATTTGATATTCTTACATATTGCAAAATGATTACCACCACAGGTAACAGCTCAATCACCTCACATAATTATCATTTCTTTTTTGAGGTGAAAATGTATTTCTTTTTGAACTTCTCTGGTTACAAAGAAAAAGAAATCACTGGTGAGATTAAAACCCCAAGCAAGTGGAAGTAGCATTTTTATTGCAATGGTAGCAATGGAAGTGACCATTTGGGATTAATGAGTTGAAGGAGAGGGAGAAGAATTTCTTGCATCTTGAGGTAGCTACTGTCAATAGTGACTAGAATTTGTAACATTAAACAACCAGGTAGAGCTTTCTTTACATGGGGGAAAAAAACACTTCCATTGGGCAGTGACAGTGGAGCGGCAAGTGACAGGTGGAGGAGAGTTAAGGAATACATTTGCTATGGTTAAATGATGGGTAGGCATCTCTCGGTGGGTGATCTCATCTGTCCACACACCACCACCAAGATAAGGACACTAGGATATACTCCCAAATGGAAGATGAGGAAACAGAGGTTTCTTGAGAGGTTAAGTAATTTGCCCAGGATGACACAGGCAGGAAGGGACAAAACTGACTGACCCTCCCAAGTGATGGGCTTTGGACAACTGTGCTCCCCCATCTGCCTGGGGAAGATGAAGAGAGAGCTGGACAGAAGTCCCTGTGCCCAACGAGCCACCCAGCTGGCATCACTCAGTTCCACCTGCTAGCCAGGGCCATGACAGGGAGAAGCATGCCAAAATGGATTTCAGGGACAAGCAAAGAGCAGAGTCCACAGGGAGAGAAGCCAGCTATGTTCACAGGGTGTATCTGTCCCCCTACCAGGTAAAGATTGCTCATTTACAGTCCGTCCCCTGCTCTTAGCAGAATGAGGTCTTCATGGAGAAAGACTCATCCCAATAACACTTAGCTGTCCCTGTCTTGCAGGCTGCTAAAAGCTGCCTTCACACAGATGGCTCTGCCTGCCTCCTCTCTGCATCACTCTGTGCTGAGTACCAGAAGTCTGAGCTGCAGCCAATGGCCATCACGCACCACCTGGACACCCCCTGGCTCATCTTGAAATCCAGCCATCCGCATGGCCCACTCATGCATCCAAACGCACCCTGCAGTGAGCGTGGGGATGGGACATGGCAGCCTGCCTCCCATCTTGCCCTGGATGAAGCAGCTACTCAACCACTGTGTCTTTGGAGACAAGGCAAAACATGTGACACAGGATCATGTCACTTGCGATAAAAGGTGTTGCTTCTCAGCATATGGTTGGCAAGAACAACACAAAGAGCTTTAGAGGACACAGGGAGCTGCCCGCAGACACTGTCTGGGTCTTTGCACAGTAATCAAATAGAAGGATGCAAGGAGTACACGGTGAAAATATAATGAATGTAGGCACAGCTTGGCGACCTATTTATCCCTTGTGGTGGCGATTCAGTAGAGCGGATGGGAATTTCCATATAACTACTAAACCCTGTCCATGTCAGGGAATCTTACTGGGGATGCTTGGAACCCAAGATGCTTCTAGGAAACCAGTAGGAGATGAAGCAAAATGGTCACCAGAGCCCAGAGCATGAAACGCCGTGCGCACATGGTATTCCACTCCCTCACTTCTCAGGCTTCTCTTCTGCTTTTGCACGAATGCTTTCTGTAATCTGACCATCACACTTGTCATACACGCAGTCTCTAGATCCTCCTTTGCTCGGATCTGAATATCTTAGGTCAAGTAGAGAATTGTCACGGATCACCCAGTATGTGAACGAGACCCCAAGGACCACATAACATATTTGGTTTGGGTTTTTCAACAACCCCTTCTATTCTTCTCAGCAAGCCAGATGCACCATTTCCGTGGGTGGTCAGGTGGGAAGCTCATGACTGTGCTATAGCCAAGGAGCACTTTACAGAAAACTGCCAACCACCCCACACTTCCACTCCCTGGGCGCCAACCCTCCTAATCACTCCCAGATCCATGTGGGCTTTTGGGGTGTGAATGTGCATCACTACTATGTGATCAACTACTAAACTGTTCTTGATCCCGGTCTTGTTGTGGGGAATTAAGACAATCATGGATTTTGTCAGCCACTATTGTGTTTATGTCCTTCTAACTCTCTCGTGCATAGGAGGGGTATGAGAGTAGTGTTATAAAGAATGAAAATAGGACAGGTTTTCAGTGATTCATGTCCCATCTGCCAGCTAGTGCTCTCCTGAGTTCAGACTATATTGAACCTACTTTTCATAGACACAGGCACTGAGTGTGGGGTCGTCACTGGATTTGGGAGGGGAAAGTGCCATCTCTGGGGACAGATATGATTTCCATTCAGAGAAAGAGAGAAACCAAGTCCTATTATAACACATTTGTTAATCTCTTGGCTGAAACTAAATTCTAAAAGGGTATCATGTGCTCCTGTGGGCTTACTGTTTACACACACGCACAAAAGACCACATGTCATATCTCATAACTATCCTTTTTAAAGTCCAGTTGTAAGCTTTATCCAGAGATAGCACATGTGGGCTTTGAGCACTTTATCGGTGCTCAGTTTTCCTAAATGTGTAATGAAGTTCAACCAATCTTTTACTTAGGAAGTTAGTAGAATGTTGAGAATCTTCCCATAGGTGCCTTAAAAAAAAAAAAAAAAAAAAAAAGTTGACAACTTGGATCCCATTCAAGGTTGCAAAGTTCAACCTTCAGGAGAAGAAAGCAAGCACCATAACCACAACAAAAGACATGCTAATTTCCATAAATAGTTGACAGTTGGAGACCAAGACAGCATCAAGGACAGACAGCTTCTCACCTCCCATTCTCTCCCCTCAACATGTTACCGCCTGACTTCCCATCTTCTCATCCGCTCTTCATGGAACTGCAGCTCTCAGTCTTTCCTCCTGCCAGCCAGGTGGCCTTTCCCCAGTCTTCACTCTCCATCCGTAACTCTTGCAGCAGTGTCTTCTCTTGCAAATCTCTCCCACTGAGCTCCTCTATCAGCATTGACATGGCATCTCTAACATCTGATCTTCCCTTTACTCTCCTGCAGGGCCCCTCCTTTCAGTTGCTTCACTCATCCAGCCCAACACCAAACCTGTAGATCCTACCACAGAACCTCACCCAGCCCAACACCAAATCTGAGGGTCCAAGCACAGAACCTCATCCATCCCAACATCAAGTCTGAAGGTCCTACCACAGAATCTCTCCCATCATTTGTCCTCACCCCGTGCTTTCTCTCTGTTCACCCCATCAGTGTCGCATAAGTATGTGTAATTCAATAGGCTGGATGTTGAACTTAATGTTTCACAATTAACTCTACTTTCCACTCCTTTCCAGTTTAACAGTCGAAAGAATTTCCCCCAAAATTTGCTCTCATCTTTTTATCCAGTTGATTTTTGGATCTCTTCTTTTAAAATCTCTTCTATCTGCATTTTGCTTCCATTTGCACAGCCATATTCATTACTCATGCATGGACTTTTGCAATTATGTCTGTCTCTATCCTGTTTCCCTTCCAATTCACATTTTCTACGATTGCAAAACTGATCATTATACAGCCCTGGTTTGAGCAAGTCACCCTCTGCTGAACAACCACTAGCAACTGTTCTTTGACTGTCAGATAATGTGTAACTCCTTGCCATGAACTCACAAGATACCACCTAGGACTCTCCTGTTAAATTATTTTCTTTTCATAATTCCTTCATTTATTCCTTTAGTGCCTGCTGCATGCCAGGCACAGGGCTACATACTGTCTATTTACTATTTCACTGAAGTATCACAACAATCTGCCAAGGTTGGCTCTGATGTTCTGTTTTGCAGACGAGGGAATGAGACATGGTAAAGCCAGAAGGCTGCAGCGGTCACATGCATTGGACCCCATGGATGTGGTCTTAACCACAGTACATGTCATCATCCATGCCATCAATAGCTTTGTCCTGATGGCTAAACATATGGCTCTATGTATGTGGCTAACAAGAGTTCAATGGATTTAATACATTCAGATTAGCTGCAAACTTCCACTCCAGCTCATATTGTCTTTGCAACGATGCTCAAAGCTATAGATTCACTATGCTCATTAAATCAAATGTCAAGGTTTTCTTCTTTTAAATGCAAATTAAGTCCCCACAATTTCCCTACTTCCTATAATTAAAGGGACTATCTGTTAACAGACAATAATGATACCTGCAGCCAGTGGGTCCTGGAAAGACCTGGGAGGAGAAAAAAGCCTAAGAAGGTCAAGGCAAGATGGGGAAGAAAAATCCAAAAAGCCCCTGGTACGGAAACAAAGATGGAGAGAGTTGTATCAAGGGGAGACTGGCTTCTCAAAGGCTACACAGAGGCTGAAGCTGGTGATCGCAGAAGGAGGTCGACAGCTGTCATTTATCTTACGTCGGACCAAGCCCACAGAGAATTTTGAAACATGCAGTGTTTCTATAAAGAGTGAAATCATAACAAATATATGAAAACAATAAACAAATATAAAAACTTGAACTACTGGGTGTTGTTTTCTAGTTGGGAGAAGCTAAAAAAATAAAAGCATAATTCATTTGACTATTCCTTTGTCAAGAAATTCCTTTGGTCAGAGTAGTGCCTCTTATTCAGCAAAAGGACCTGTTGAGAGAAGAATAACAGATACCAGATGGGCGCTTTGGGATTCTACACCTCTCAGTTCTTTCCTTTTAGAGTGAAGTCCATTGGAGGATCCCAAAGGTGAGACAGTTTGGGCAGAGAACATTTCATAAGGTGATTCTTACCAACTCATTGATTCTCTTCCATTCGCCAATACTTTGCACCATGTTCATGTGACCACAAATTAAAGATGTGATTATTTAGCACAAGTGGAAAGGAGGAAGAGTCTATTTTTACTTAACTATCTTCACTTAAGAGCTGTACCTAATGAGGCTTAAACCAACGGGGAAACTAATTTTGCTGGATTTCCATCTGCCGCACTATTTTTTAATCTCCTACTTGCCACCATCTCCACCCACCGTATTAAGGCCGTCCTCTGGGATCAGCTTACAGAACAAACACTAGCATCTTCAAACTTTAGGTTTCATCCAGATGTTGTTTTGGTTTTGCTTTTAACCAGAGAAACAGCCTTGAGTACCTTGCACACTGCAGACTGAATTTCGTTTTAAGGGAAAGAAATGTGAATAGGGTATTTTATATATCAGTGCTTGGTGAATAGTTTTTAAAGTGGTGCTAACTACCTTACTCTCCTTTGTTCATATCTTTCCATGCTGTTTGACTTCCCTCAGCCACTAAGGGGCCATCATCAGAGGGCCGAGAATACCTACCACGTGGACCAGGCGGCATCGCGATTCTTGTCTCCCAGGCTGCCCACCCCTGTCCGCCAGAAGGACTGCAATGCCGTGTGGGGGCTTCAGGGCTGCCACAAGGGCCCAGGCCACTGAATCTTGTGAACCTGTGGGCCCCACGACAGGACACAGACACACATGCTTACGGTATTTAGAAAGTTAGGAATGTAGGGACTACGTCTGGGTGGCTGGTGCCTATACTGCCCAACCTGGTCCTTCTCCGGTCTTTGGTCTGGTGAAATCACTAGACACAAATAACCTTCAAACTTGGGCCATATAGTCATACATAAATATTTGAACAGTGTTCTTTCACAATGAAGTTCCAATCCTAAACTACCAATTTTGGAATCTAATGTTGACTTAATTTTAACATTATGTGTTGGACACCTGGGTGGCTCAGTCGGTTAAGCACCTGTCTCTTGATTTCAGTTCAGGTCATGACTTCATGGTTTGTGGATTCAAGCCCCATGTAGGGCTCTGTGTTGGCAGCATGGAGCCTTCTTTGGATTTTCTTCCTCCCTCTCTGCCCCTTCCCCACTCTCTGTCTCTGTCTCTGTCTGTCTCTCTCAAAATAAATAAATAAGCTTAAAAATTATGTTTTAAAGGACTTTTTTTCTTATTGAAAAATTAATATGTATATTCACCAAAGAAAATTGGGAAACTATATCAAACAGAAAGACAAGATTTAAAATCACTTCTATTTCCTATATTTAAAGAGAACAATGTATCAATGTATCTTCTAGTATATAGATAACATAGATATGTACACACTATACATATACACATGTACATACACATACACATAGATACGTACATATACAATATACAAAATATGTAATACATAGTATACATATGTGCATGTATATATACATAAATATGTACATAAAAATATAAAGTATGCGATCCATACATATACATCATGTATGTGTATATATAAAGTATGCAATACACACACACACACACATATAGGGAGATAAAATAATAAATATTTATTTTTGTTTTGTTTTAGAGGGGACGAGGCAGAGAGAAAGGGAGAGTGAGAATTCCAAGCAGGCTCCACACTGTCAGTGTAGAGACCAATGTGGGGTTTGAACTCCTGAACCATGAGATCATGAATGGGCTGAAATCAAGAGTCAGAGTCTTAACTGACTGAACCACCCAGGCACCCCCAAAACAATAAATGTTAGTTGTGACTCTCTTTATATGTCTGTAGATAGATAAATATATATATAATACATATGTCTGTAGACAGATATCTATTATTAAATTTTATCGTATGTGTATGTGCATGGCCATATACTTCTCTGAAGTACAACCATGTTTTACTTGCCAGATTAAGGTAACGTCTCTCGGCGTAGACTGTGAGCCTGCTGCCATCCGCAGAGGACCCAAACCACCCCAACCACCCAATTCTGCTTCAACAGCATGGCCATAATTATATCTGGCCGTGGCGGGCTTCTGGAAGCAGGCCTTGTTCTCGGCAATTCACACACACCATTTTCTTTAAAGCATTTAAAGTTCAAAACAACGCTATGAAGTTGCAATGGGGAAACTGAGGCACAAACTACCCAAACTTACGCAGGTAAAATGTGTCCAGCCATTGAGATATCGGGGTATAACATGAAACGGATCGTGGTCTTCGCCTCCAGGTCCTGGCACAGAGCTCCTAACAGCCTTGTCGTTTCACGAATGACAGGAGCATCTTTTGCTCTAACAGGGTGACTCTTGCAAGGCCCCCTGGGGAGCTCCTGGGTGGAGACTGGTCACCAGAAAGACCAGACTTTGATTAGAAGCTGGGAACTTTCAGCCCCACCCACCTTCTTCAAGGAGGGAAGAGGGGCTGGATAGCAAGTGAATAATCATTCACACCCACGTGCTGAAGCCGCCTTTAAGAACATCCCTAAACGACGAGGTTAGGAGGCCCCACAGCCCCCAGACACAGACCTTCTTGATTTCCGCCCATGTACCTGTTCACCAGGCTTCACCTGTGTCTTCAACTGTGTCCTTTATGAGAAGCCCATAAAAACAAAGTGTTCCCCAGAGTTCTGTGAGCCCTTGGGAGCTCACTGTGACGCCCGAGGCAAGGGGTGTGGGAGCCTCCTAGTGGCCAGTTGGTCAGAGCCCAAGCGATAAACTGAGACCTATGTTTGGTGTCTGAAGTACGGACAGTCCTGTCTCTGAGCCCTTCACGTGTGGGGTCTGTGCTAACTCTGACTAGTTCGTGCCAGAATCGAATTAAATTGTACGTTGCCGTCCACAGAGACTTGGAGAATTGCTTGGCGTGGAGAACCTGCCATTGAGTAGGTTTTCCTATCAAACATCACAGAATCATAGCTGTCCCCAGTGTTATTACTAAAAATGATATAATGAATATCTTTACGGCCAAATATTCATGTGTATCTGTGATTATTTCTCTAGGATAACATTTTTAGAAACACACTTACGGAGCTTAAGTATATGATTATTTTAAAGACTTGTGGGGTGCGTCTTCCTAAATTGTTCTCCACTGTTTCTTAATCTGTGGCTGGTGGGGGAGATGCGGTTATTACTGCTTTTACCCATCTTGTCATGTGCCACAGCAAACGCCTCATCGGTCAGATGGGACCTCCATGCCAGAGATGTGAGGCGCTTTCTCTTCCAGGGTTTCTCTGGGTGGGCCAAGCTGATCCCACTTTTTTTTTTTTTTTTTTTTTTTTTTTACAAATAGTTTATTAGCTGATCCCACTTTTATGAAGCTGGGGTGCTGTGCCCCCTGCCATCAGGGACTGGCCCTTCGCTGCACCTCGTGCAAGCGCACCAGCGTGGAAGCGTGACCAGCTTGTGGGAAGGACCCACCATCAAGGTCTATCAACGGCTTTATTTGAAGAGAGCAGAGAACCCTTGCACCGAGGTGGCAGCTGTGAATGCAGATCAATATGTGAATGGACACTAAGTCTATTTATGGTCCTGCCTAGCAACACTTTTCTTTCATTTCCCCTTTACTAGAAGCTTCCAAATATAATGTGTTCGGCATTGAATTCAATCAATACCCGCATTAACATCCTTTCAAAGGCAACATCCCATCAGACAAAGTCCTCACTTCCTGCGGCCTTGCTCTGTGTGCAGGCTTGGTGGGTGCTCACACTGTCCTCATGACTCCCCCTGCCCGCGTGGAGCGGCGTCACCTCCCAGATAGCATCCAAGTTAATTAACCTTTAGGTGAAAATGCCGAGGATCCCTGCGATATGCACTTCCTTCTCGCTCATTACATTCAGCTCGAAAAGCAGCAAGAAGCTGCAATAAATGCATTAATTAGGAAAATGATTAAATGCAGTTGCCTTTATTACCTTGGCAGTTAATCTTCTCTGCAAGGTTCCTGAAAAGTCACCCTCATCAGGGGGTACTCCATTCAGGGGAGAGGCAGCTGTGAGAAGCCCAGGGTCCCTCACTCTCTCGCTAGAAGATGAACTCAAGCTTCTACCAATTCCACAAAAGCCCAGCCCGTCACCCGAGCACAGCATCCTCACCTGCTCTTCTCCCGGGCCACCCTGCTAAGAACGTTTTAGAAGAGGGTGTGGACATCTGTCACCTTTCACCAGCAGGAAGTACAAACCACATCGCCCATAGGTGGGAAGACTCCCTGGCTGTCTAGCATCTCTGGACACTCAATACAGAGTTACACCAGTGGCATGAGTGTAAATTAACAATGACAGTTGGTAGGGTTGGGCAACATTTCCAAAGACAGATGATGTGATTCATTGACAGATCCCCTTACCAAGGAGACACGATCAAGGCCAAAAAGCACCCTTCCGGGATGATCCTGCCATCTGACACCCTGTGTCTCACCCCGAACGGTATGTTGGAACCTGATCTACCATTGCTCAAGTGTCACTGGAGTCAAGTTAAATTGCATCCAGTGGATAACCCGTCCAGAGTACCACTTTCTGTCTCTGCTTTGGATGATCTTAGTGAACCCCTGGGGTGCACTTCCTCCCCTTGTTCCCCTTCAATCCCAACCCTGGCACTGCTCGCCCTTCCCAGGGCGGCCAAGTGCACTGCTCTCCACACAATCTGCTGACCTTCCTGCCAATTACACTGGCTACACTCTTCCCAATAAGCTGCAATTCATCCGCTTCCCTCGCATTCATGCCCGCCACACCAGTTCTCCAGGAGGGACCTACTGCATAGTAGGTGCTCAGTAAACATTCACAGAAACTGACTTAGGAGTCTAATATATATCTTCCATAAAGATTCAAGGAACGAGAATGAGCTGTGCTACAGACTCTATGCGAAGTAATAACTAAAGTGTGTAAAGTTGACTCTAGGAGCCGGTGTAGGACTGAAGGGAGGGGGCAGAGAAGAAACAACTGTCCGATCTCAATGCTCCTCATGATGGCCATGAGTGTCCGCTCAGTACCAGCCAACCTCCTTATAAAACCACCCTCTGCCTCTCTCTGCAGGGGCCCCTGACCTCCTGCCTCTCCATCCTACCTTCCGTATCCCGTTCTGGAAAATACAAACTGCCTCTTGTTAAAGGTAAAATCTGAGACTCAAGTATTTTGACACTTACCAATTTCTATGGGAAAAACAATATCAAATTATTAAAAATTAAAATTCCTCCCTGCAATGAGTGAACACCTCTTTTCCCCCGTCAGTTCTCCATATTTGTTGTTGACAGAATCATTGTAAGCCCTGGTCCGTCCTGTTCTCTCCAACCCCCCATCTGGTACCCTAGGCCTCTGCCACGTGGGACCGGGCTGTGTCCAGCTGAACGTACGCACTGACATTTCTCAAGGAAATCTATGCAGGAACTCCAACTTCCTAAGACTGTTTTCCCGTTAATCTGAGTGAAGAAGTTACTGACTCACATAACTGTTTACAGAGTGATTTGCTATTGTATTTGGAGAACACAGCAAGGTCCCTCAAATCCTTCAAGCATCTTAAAAATGAAAGTAACTTCACAGCCAGAAAGCTTGTCTACTTTGGGCCTCACATTCACGAAACTGAAAGTGATGTCAGTGCTCCATCTATGAGGCCGGTCTAACCGGGGTAGCATAGGAAACAGCAAGCCCTCAAAGCCAGTCCCGGCCCATCATGGGTTGAATTCACGCCAGCCAATTGCACTTGCCCTGTCTGCAAAATCGCTCAAGTCCCAACTCCCAGGACCTCAGAATGTGACCTTATGTGGAAACAGGGTCCTTGCAGGTGTAGTGAAACCAAGATGAGGCCACCGTGGTCAGGGGCCCTCTAACCCAATGTGGCCGGCGTCCCTGTGGAGAAGGGGGTTTTGGACACAGCGACAGGTACACACACACGGGGAGAATGCCACGGGAACATGAAGACGGAGATCGGAGATCTGAATTGGGGTGATGGCACAAGGCTCCCAGCCGACTGCAGTATCTGGGGGTGAGGACAGCTGGCTCTCTCTCTCAGCCTCTCAAGGAGCCGACCTGCCCACCCAGTGATCACAGACCCCCCAGCCTCCAGGAGCGTGAGGCGATAGAGGCACTGTTTAAATGGCCCCATCTGGGGCGCCTGGGTGGCTTAGTTGGTTAAGCGTCCGACTTTCGCTTAGGTCATGATCTCGCGGTTCGTGGGTTCGAGCCCCGCGTCGGGCTCTGTGCTGACTGCCAGCTCAGAGCCTGGAGCCTGTTTCAGTCTGTGACTCCCTCTCTCTCTGACCCTCCCCTGCTCACGCTGTCTCTCTCTCTCCTAGAAATAAATTAAAAAATAAAATAAAATAAAATAAAATAAATGGCCCCATCTGCAAGCAGCCCCAGCAAGCTAACTGGGGTACATCGTGAGACTCCTAAACATGCCCTCTCCTGTGCTCTGGCCCCAGCTTCCCAGACAAGGTAGGATGTTGTCTCCACTGCCGTTTTGCCACGTGGCTGGAGCGCGGCGGACCTGGGGATGTGTCCTGAGGAGTCCCCTCGGGTCTAATGGCCACCCTGGGGCCTGAGGCAGAACGGGCAGTGTGGGCCTCCGGAAGGGGACAGCATGACCCCAGGAGTGATGAGAAGCCGCCCCGCCACAGGGCCCAGGATGGAAACCGAGGCCAGGGGAGCACACCGGGGGTGGCAGTCCCCTTGGCCTCCAGCATCGTCGCCACTAACGCTCGGTCGTCCTGAGTCGGCCCCGTCGACCCTGACTGCGACCCCAGTGCTCTTGCCGTGTCCTGGCTCTGCCTGCGGGGACCCGCCAGGAGGTTCGAGTCCCAGGCCACGTGGCAGCCCAGATCTGGGCACACCTGCCCCCGGGAGGCTCCAGGCGGCCACGGCGACACTGTGTCTAAAAAGCAGCAGGTGAGCAGGGCCAGAGGGAGCAGGGAACCACATGGCCACAGAAGGAGGTTCAGAGGATCGGCCATCCGAGGGGGAGGGGGAGTGGCAGCCAGGCCTCCCACCCTGCGGAGCAGCCGGACCCCAAGCAGGTGGCTGGGCCTGACTTCCCTCTCAACAGCGGCCCACCGCCCCCCCCTCAGAGGGCTCCTCCCTCTCCTCCGGGGCCAGTTCTTCAGCGACAGGAGAACGACAGTGTGGCCTCCATCCCTTCCCCCTGGAGAGCGCCAGTGAGGCTGAGGCAGCAGGAGTCAGGACACGGTGGGCACATGGGAGGAAGGGGGAGGCACGGCAGAGACCCCCAGCAGGGAGATGCCCGCAGGGCGGCCCAGTTCAGGCCGTTGTGCTGCGGAGGCCCCCTTCCTCCAGCCCAGCCGGGGCCCAGAGCCAGAAGGAGGACACGCTTCTGCTCCTGACCTTCCCTTCCTGGGTCCCTAAGCCTCCCTGCCTGGACAACCTCTCAGGAAATCTCTCCACCATGGGACTCACCGCAGGGGGGGCATCCCAGGCGCCACCTCACTTGGTGCTCAGCCAGGGGAACTCTTTCCACAGAGTGTCCTGCTTTCATGCACACGCGCACTCAAAGTGCTGGCCTGCAGACGCTGAGTGGTGGTGCTGGTACCACCAGGCCCTGGAGCCCCCGCTGGGCCACTGAGCAGGTGCGCACGGAGCTTGGAGAAAGGGAGGCAAAGCTTTTGCACCCCACCCCCGGGCACCGGAGCCCCCCCCTTTCTGCTTCCTCGACCCCAACAAAGAGGCACAACCCCAGGACGTCTCCCCGACCTCTTCTGCAGGAGCAGCGTGGGCTGCGAAGCACGGAAACGAGCCCTTTGTCACTCACCCGAGCCAACGTCCCCGCGAGGCTGTGCTGACGTTCCCACATTGAGCTATAACCTTGACATTGCACCATCTGCGCAGAAGCTCCCCCCTTGCCTTCCTGCGCCTGCGACGTTAGCAGAGTCTGTTTGCCCCAGACACGCCTGAAGCAAGCACTGCTCCTTCCTGGTAGTCACACCTAGGTATTTCTGACATTCTAATGACTCTTAAATATGCACAATCATTTTCCAGAAAGGCATTCCACACTTTATAATCACTTGCATAAACCGACCAATTTGGAGAGCTCGCCCCTGGAAAGGGGGCACAAGTGAGGTGTAAATTTAATTTGCTCTCACATCTGCTGTCATTATGCCGGGGCCCCCTGGGCTCGATGACTGTCCGGGACTCATATGTTCTAACGCCTCGGTTTTTGTTGTGACTGTTTTTAATTATAAGCGCTTCCACCGAAATGAATCACCGTTCAAAACTCCAGCCGGGGAAGTCATTTTTTTCTACTTAGCTGCACTGAACCCAGAGCACATTGCGGCTAGAAATGCAGACGCTCATAACAAACCCGTTACAAGGACGAATCCCAGTTTGCGGCTGTCATTTGTGTTCTCGCGTGGGCAGGGACGACCGAGCTCTGGGATTCTGACCGGCACTGTGCTGTCAGAGCTGGGGGTACACGGCCATTCCAGTGCTCCAAATGCCCCCTAACATGACACGGGCCACCTCTTTGCTTAGGGTCCACGCCTTCCTTCACACTTTTCCTTATTTCGTTCTGCAATGAGTTAATATCGACAGGTAAGTGTTCTTAAGACAGTGTGACCCCTGGGATCCACGCGCCCCCTTCCAGGACACTGTGCAGGGATTCAGGGCCCCAGGATCCCTCACCCACACAGCCCTGTGCCCTGTCTAGCCTGTTCTCCCTGGCTCAGTGCGCCCAGCTAGAGCTCACCACCAAGCGGAAAGCCCAAGCCAGAGGACACAGGTGTGGGGCAGGTGCGGGGCAGGTGCGGGGCAGGGGGGAGGCGGCCCGGTGCAGGAGCACAGCTCCCCAGGGCTGTGGGGGAGGCTGAGGTGGGCTAGGAGGTGGGTTGTGAGCCTGGAGCTCCCTCTCCCCATCCTGGGAAGTCAGAGAATCCGTATTCAAACCAGCCTCCCCCAGAGGCTCAGAAAGACCGACGGAGAGCATGTGTTTTATTAGCAACTGTAATCCTAACTGCCCTGGATTATGCCCTGCACTGATCTGGAACCTCGGCGGGGGGTCTGCCTTGGCAGCTGGCCAGGTGCCCGGTGCCCCCGTGCCGGCCGGCCCTGGCTTCCTCCAGCGACAAGGCCGTCTCACAGTGGTTCTGTGAAGTCTGGAATGAAACGAGAGCCCCGGCTCTTAAAAGCAGCCCTGAACGTAAATTCTTGTTGGAGAAGAAACCAAAAACGCACCATCGTGACCCCGGTGTGTTTCACACGGCTGAGGGGGTGTGAGCTCTTTCTCTTGGAACCCAGCTTTGAGGGTTAGTAAGGAGAAAAGGTGCTCTCTGGCTACTGAAAGATAGTTTGACTCCCCCACGGAGTGGAGTCCTAATAGGACGTGGCCGCCCCGCTCTGCCTCCTCTTTTATATTTATATCCTTCGTTCATTTTTCCTGCGCCCTGTCTGGCCGCCCTCCAGGGCTCAGCGGGGCCTGGTGGCAGGCCGAGGGCTGCGCAGAGGGGAGACGCGGTGTGCCAGCAGGAGCAGCAGCAGCTGCCGTCGGCTGGAGGGGCCATGAGGCCTCTGGCAGAGGACAGGGTTGAAACGGAGTTGGGGTGTAGGGTTTGGCCGTGTGGACGGGTGGAAGCGAGAGGCAGCTCCGGGTAACAAGGGCTGAGGGAAGAATCAGGCAAGAAGCGATGGCAGAGACAGCATCGGATCCGGATGTTGTGGATACAAGGGGATGCGGCTGAACGTGAGGATGGAGACAAACCGTGACGGCGTTGCAGAGCCCACTGAGGATTTGGGACGCTCCGAGGCTGTGGGCGAGGGCCCAGCGCGGGGGAGGCGGCACGGTCCCTGTAAGATGCTGCCACTGTGATCACCTTCAGGGGACGCGGTGGATGAGGCACCAGAGCAAGGAGGAGACAGCTGTGGCCATGGGAGGGCCCAGCCTGGGCCACGGCCACCGCTCGGCAGCCGAGCAGGCCTCCGTGTGTGGTGTGTCCTCACACCTCCGAGCATGTGATGCCCACTCAGGACCCGGCAGAGACTCTGTCCAATAAAGGGCTGCAGAAAGCCCAGGTCACACGCCAGGATCTGCCCTGGGGCCTGCCTCTCCCCGAAGACCATTTCTACCCCTTACCTCACAGGGATGGTATTAGAAATGTAGAATATATGTGTATATAATTCTGTAGGACTTGGTGATGCCTTAATCTGGGAGGTCAGAAAATGAAGGAAAATAAACGTGACTCAGTCGTCGTATGAAAACATGGAAGCTCGGGCAGCGATTTGTTTGGGAAAAAGATCCAAAGCGAAGTGCTGGGCTGTGTGCTTCGTGATGAAAAAGGGACACCCAGGATGCGCCAGGGGCCACGTCTTCAGAGACCGGGACCTAGAGGTTAGAGTGGAGGTCTGTGCAGAAAAGTGGGGCCGCGTCAAGGACTCAAGGGAAGATAGTTTCCAGAAGGAGGGAGTGGTCTTATCAAATGCCTTAGAGATCAGGAAAGTTAAAAAAAAAAAAAAAAAAAAAAAGCAGGTCCATAGTTTGGTGGTTTTTCTTTAATCTGAGTAGGAAGAAGCCATGCCCCTCACCCCCTCCCCTCGCCAAGGTGAATTAGAAGTTGTGTTTGTGGGGCGCCTGGGTGGCTTAGTCGGTTGGGCGTCCGACTTTCGCTTAGGTCATGATCTCGCGGTTCGTGGGTTCGAGCCCCGCGTCGGGCTCTGTGCTGACTGCCAGCTCAGAGCCTGGAGCCTGTTTCAGTCTGTGACTCCCCCTCTCTCTCTGGCCCTCCCCTGCTCACGCTGTCTCTCTCTCTCTCTCTCTCTCTCTCTCTCTCTCTCTCCTAGAAATAAATAAAAATATTTAAAAAAAAAAGAAGTTGTGTTTGTATATCATAGAGGAAATCAACCAAGCAAAGGTGATTCCAAAACTGCATCTCTAAGTCCTGCCCTTCCAGCAGCGGGACGTCCAGGCCGCTGTCCTTCCTGAGTGCGAGCGGATGTAGTGACCCCCTCGGAAGACAGAGCGCGGAGGGGAGCCAGGTGTGAAGGGTCCGGGTTCACCACCACATCTGCCCCGCTCTCCAGGGAGGTCTCCGTTTGCAGGGGAGCATGAAGCGAGCCAGTCTGTGGGCGAGCTGAGACCCCCTGCCCCCTCCCTAGCGCCCTCCTGGCTGCACGCCTCCCCAGTCTCGGGAGCAGGCGACGTGCGAAAGAGCCTGGGTTGCACCGAACAAAGACCACCGAGCAAACGCTGCAATGAAAACAGGGATGATGGGAAAGTGGGACCCGGCTGCTGGCGACATTCTGACCCGGAGACGGAGGGAGCGAAACCAAACAGGTCTGGGCAGCCTCCCCAGGGGCTGGGGAAGTTCACATCCTGACTGTCCGCAGGGCGTTTCCTCCCATCGCTATCCCCTGTGGGGACGCTGGAGAGCAGTGATAAGTGACGCTGTCACCTCCCTTGCCATCACGTCTCCCGCTGTTCACCGATACTGGGCTCAGCTCTCCAAATTCCAGCGACCCTTTTAAAATGGCTTCAAAACGTGTCATCCGCAGCTGAACACAAGCCTCCACTTTTGAGAGCTCTGGGTCATCTGAGCGTCGTAAACATTGTCACAGCCTGCTTTCTCAGACCTCGTTCCTTTTTGCCCAGGAAAGGATGCTCGCAGAGGCTCTGGTCAGGTACGGTAAGCTGCACTGCGGTCAGGCAAGCTTCTCCGGCAGAGGGCTCGTACGGGCATGCTGGTGGGGTCCGTGAAATGCCACCCGTGAGCGCGCTCCTCTCTGATGACACTTCTTCCCCACAGAGGGCTTTATGTGTGTCACCTCATTTAAAACTGACGACTATGAGGTGGAGGTAAGTAACTTGCCTTGGTCGCAGAGCCAAGAAGTGGCTTTGGACCCGTCTAGACCAGGCCCCCGGCACTGGGCTATGACTTCCTGCTTCTCACCTTGTAACTCTGCCTCCTGGCAGTAACCACTGTGTGTGCGTATGTGTGTGTGTGTGTGTGTGTACACACTTTTTACAAAAATACGATACTGCATAGATTGCTTTCTTGAAAATAATCTACAGAGGTGAAATTCGCATAATACACAATTAACCATTTTAATGTGAGTAATTTGGCGGCATTTAGTGCATTCATTATGTTATGCAATCACCATCTCTGTCTCATTCCAAATCAGTTTCATCCTCCAAAGTAAAATCCACTCACCGTTCGGCGGCGTCTTAGCATTTACCCTCCCCCTCCGGCAACCACTAGTGTGCCTTCAGTCTCCGTGAGTCTGTATGTTCTGGACATCGTGTATAAATGGAATCGTGCAATATGTGACCTTTTATGTCTGTCTCCTTTCGGCTAATGCTGTCCTTGAGAACCTTCATCCACTTTACAGCATGGATCAGGACATCGTTCCATTTTATGGTTGAATAAGATACTATTGTTCGGATAGACTACACTTGACCCATTCATCCCTTGATGGACATTTGGGCTATTTCTACCTTTTGACTATTACACATGTGCTGATGGCTATAAGCATGTCCTTGTTGGGTACTTGTTTTCAGTCTTTTTGAGTCTATACCTAAGTGTGGAATTGTAGGGTCATAGGATAATTCAATTTTAACTTTTTGAGAACTGCCAAACTGTTTCCCACAGAGGCCTAACCATTTTCTCCCCACGGGCAATGTACAAAGGCTCCAATTTCTCCATAACCTCATCAACACATCTTATTTTCTTTTTTTTCTTCACTACTATTGTAGCCATACTGGAGGGCGTGACTTGGTATCTCAATGTTGTCATGTTCATTTGACTGATAACTAAGGATGCATTTCTTCATCAGCTTGTTGGTAATTTGTACATCTTCTTTGGAAAAATATGTATGCACATTCTTTGCCCCACTTTCTTAATTGGCTTGTTTGTCTATTGTTGAATTCTAAGTACTCTTTGCATATTTTAATGTATATATCAATGATCAATGTATAACTTACAACCAATTTTTTTCCATTCTGTATGTTGCCTTTCCACTTCTTCATAATGTCCTTTGATGCGCAGAAGTTTTTATTTTGATGAAGTCCAATTTTTCTTTTCTTTCTTTCTTTCTTTCTTTTTTTTTTTGCTGATGCTTTTGGTGTCATACCTAAGAATCCATGGCCAACCCAAGGTCATGAGGCTTTACGTCAACATTTTCTTCTAAGAGTTTTATGATTTTAGCTCTTATTTTTAGATCACTGATCCATTTTGTGTTATACTTGTATGGACCAGCGTAGGGGTCCGACTTTCTGTGTTTTGCACGTGGAGACCTAGTCACCCCAGGACTACGTGTCCCAGAGATGATCTCTCCCCCATGAGGAGGTGACTAATGAACAGTCTTGGCACCTTTGTTGAAAATCAGTTAACCGTAGATGTATGGACTTATTCTGCACTCTCAGTTTTATTCCATTGGCCGCTACTTCTATCTTTATACCATTTTTGTTACCGTAGCTGCATAGACTGCTTTGTCAACTTTTTGGCTTTACTTCATAAACAGAGTAAGTTCTTCAATGACAGCGCTATAAATATCCTCCTATAACATCGTAATCCGTCAACCTTTTTTGTGTAAGTGGTCCACATTTCTTCATTATCAAGAGCAACATAATAAACCTGCTTGTAGTTTCATAAATGAGATCAACCACAATTGTTCCTCAGAATAACTTCCTTCCCGAGATTTTGCAAACCTCTCAGAGTGTACGTAGCTGTTGCTGAACTCCGCTCCCGAGAAGCTCTGCTACCTTGTCCTCTCTCCAGACTGACGCCACCAGCTCGGTCCCAGTGTCCCTCTCTCTCTGTTCACCCCAGTCAGTCCCCAAGGATAATTGTCCCCTCTTCTCTTTTTTTCCAACTGTGTTCCATATCAACTCTTCTTCCTTCAGTGTTAAAATGAATCGCACATTGGAAAACGTAGCATATCCTTGCATTTCTTTAGCACAGAGACTGAAAAATCTCCCTTGGAAAAGCCCGGAAACCCCGTTCCTGGTGCGGCGGCCCCGTAAGGACTGTGTTCCATCACCAGTGGCTCTTGGCTGATGCGTCCACGGGGACACCACTGACATGACCGGCCCCTGCATCCCAACCGGGCAGTACCAGCTCTCAGTAATTGCCTTCAGAATGGACACGGAAGATTAGTAACTGGTGGTTGAAACGGTCCGGCATAAATCAAGTTGCTATTCTCAGCTGAATTCTGCTGTTGAACAAAGCCCTCTCGAGCCAGCTGGGCAGGGAGGACACAACAGAGACAAAAGGAAAAAAAAAAAAACAAAACCTCCTTTGATGCCAGACACAGACCCTCCTCCCCGAGTCCCTGAGAAAACACAGTTCTGAAATTTTCTGCTTGGCCACTGACACCTCATCAAAGACACATGGGCTGTGAAGGTTCAGGGAGATGGGAACATCCTTTGCCAATGAACTCAGAGCAGGGATGGCTGTGCGGCACGTGGGGAGAAAAGGAAGCAGCCTGGGGCAGCTGCCGCAGAGAAGGAGAGTCGAGTCTCTGCCGAGCGTCTGATTCCGAGAGGGCTGCCCTGCGGAGGCCCCTGCCCATGCCCTTTCCCCGCCAAGGGACACTAAGCCACTCCTCTTTGTAGCACTTTTAAGGTGCAGACGGGTACCAAAAACGTAGCTGAGTCCTGGTCAGCCGCTAGGAAGACAGGGCTTCTGGCTCTTTATTTCCAGGCTGTTTAAAAACTCTGACACAGAGCAAATGAGAAACCGGAAATGAGGAGGCATGGAAAAGCAGATGGAGAAAGGAGAACGTGCCAGGCAGCAGGAGGGAAGGAGCGATGAGCTGGGGAAACAGGTAAATGCAGACACCACTCTCCGTTCACAGGTTCACTTCACAAAGCACTTCAAACCCCAGCATCCCATCATCTGCTAACGGGGCCCCCAGGGCAGGAAGCCTCAGCCCTTCTTTCCAGAGGAGACAGTGGGGGGAGACCCCTGCGGTCTGAGCAAGGTCACAGAGCTCGTTCGTGGCAGATGTTCGCTAACCCGGTCTCCCAGCTCCTGTTAGTGTCTCAGCTAATGGCAAGAAGACAAATGCTCAAGGAAGACGCCTTCAAGAGCCGCGATTTAAAGTAGAGAGAAGGGAGTTAGCAGAATGACTTGGAGCAGGAGCACTGTTTCAACATCACGGAAGGGGTGGGGGGCCTCCTGGGTGGCCGAGTCGGTTAAGCCTCTGCCTTCAGCTCAGGTCATGAGCTTGCAGTTCATGAGTTCAAGCCCCGCGTCAGGCTCTGTGCTGATAGCCTGGAGCCTGTTTCGGATTCTGTGTCTCCCTCTCTCTCTCTCTCTGCCCCCCCTGCCTTGCTGAAGCTCTCTCTCTCTCAAAAATAAATAAACATTTAAAAAGTTGTAAACATCACAGAAGGAAACAAACAAGGAAGAAGAACAGCTCTGAGCAGGTGAAGGGAAGGGGAGCGTGGGCCAGGAACCGGGCTTGGGGACACGGCCATCCCATTCCCACAGCCTCTGCGGGCGTCAGGGAAATCGGCAGCTGGTGAAGGGTAATGGTTCAGACGCCAAAAGTCAGAAGAGAGCAGCAACCAGCAGGCCGAGGGAAACTTCCAGATGGAGCAGAGGAAGGACAGAGCTTCACAGAGGACTGTGCCAGGGTTCTCACCAGGTCCAGTGCGGGGAAGCGCCACGGGTGGGGCAGGGAAACCGAGGCAGAGGCGACTCACACATCCGAGACTCTGATCACAACTGTACGACACTTTGGATTAAAGGAGTGTCCTGGTGTGCCTTCTCTGCCTATCGGACACTTCCCTTCCAGAGGTGGCTTGAGAGAAGGAGATAAAAGTGCACCTAAAGATTCCCACCGCAGCTCTCTGGTGACGGACCACCTGCCGCGGCTCGTGCTTTTATTTCAGCGCTTTGCATTCAGAAAACATGGTGATTTGCTTTCCTTGGAGAAAAATCAGAACAGGGTGGCTTTTAGTAACCATTAATCCCTGCGACCTCATTCACTCTTCTCTTCAAAGAGGGCAAAAACCAGAAACGGATTTCAAAGGAAGCCTCCTCTAACGAGCAGAGACAGACAGGCAATCTGGGAGTAATGAGCCCTGAGCCTGTAATCAGCCGCTGTGTTAAAAAGTGTCCCCAGATAAGAAAACCCTCTGAATCTAAACAAGCACACATCTTACCTGATGTGGCTTCCTCTCTCCAGAGAACCTCTTCCCCCTGTAATTTCTCACTGCTTTCTTCGTCCCTCCTTCCCACTTATATCCAGACGAGAGGTTTTGGGAGTAAGAAGTCTGTTTATTTGATATCACCCGTGGTTCTCAAGCAGGGATGCCCTTCCCCCACCCCCACACACATACCACTCAGGAGACATTTGCTGGGTCCACTGGGCAGAGATGGAAGGTGCTGGTAACCCTGGTAGACGAGGGCCATGGATGTACCTCACCAACCTACAATGTGTCGGATAACCCCTAGGACAGCGATCCAGGCCAAAATGTCCATACAGCAGAGGCTGGATGGCTATCCGCCACAGCTAACTGAAAGACAAAAATAAATCACAGCGTGCCTGCCACCTCTGACATCAGAACGAGTTCACACTCAAGTCCTGGGATCTATCATCCTTCTCACAAGTACAGATTCCAATATTGACAAGTCCAGACAGGGACGTGAGCAGGGGACTCATTGCTGCCGCCTTATCTACTGCTGAAGCACTGTGTTCTTGTCCAAGATGTTGCTGGCAGATAAGGCTGGCCCTAATTACACAGTGACGGGGTGGGGACAGCTCCAGAGTGTGTGAGTGCCTGGGAAGGGACGTGCCACAAAGAGTTAACTTCAGCACAGTGCCCGTGTCAGTTTTTTTCCTGCAAGAATGCCAGAGGCTTTATTCTTACCTGCCTCATTTGCTGCACTGCTTTCTAGAAGTCAGCTACCTTCTGATGGCTTATCCCGTCCCAATGGGTGATGGGATACTAAGAAAATGAAAGCCCCTCTTGAACCCTATGCAAAAGACTGCCAGGAACTTGGGAGTCTAGTTTGTGTCTAGAAGAAGAAAGTGTCGGGTAATGTTTTTTAATCGTGGTGAAAACAATAAAGAAAAAGTCCTTTACAAAATAAGCATGTAGGGGTGCCTGGGTGGCTCAGTAGGTTAAGTCTCCGACTTTGGCTCAGTTCAAGTCCTGTGTCGGGCTCTGTGCTGACAGCTCAGAGTCTGGAGCTTGCTACAGATTCTGTGTCTCCCTCTCTCTCTGCCCCTCCTCTGCTCACACTCTGTCTCTCTCTGTCTCTGTCTCTCTCAAAAATAAATAAATATATTTAAAAAGGCATGTAACAATAGCCAAAAGGTGGAAACAAACCCAATATTCATCGCCTGATGGATGGATAAACAAGAGCAGGAATAAAGAACTGAGATACTCAGGAGCATGCATGGAACTTGAAAATACTGTGCTAACTGCAAGAAGCCAGAAGCAGAGGCGACATATGGTATGATTCCACTTACATGAAACGTCCAGAATAAGCAAGTCAGTTGAGACAGAAGTGGATGAGTGATTGCCAGGGTCTGGGTGAGCAGGGACTGGAGATTCTGGGGCAGGTCTTGGGCCCTACGGGTGTAGCAGGCAGATTACCTACTTAGTGCTAATAAGTGACTTCTGGGTAAGCAGGGACTGGAGAGGGGGTGGAAAATGTCCCCCAACTAGGTAGAGGTGATGGCTGCACGACATTGACCATGTGCTAAAAGCCACTAACACGTGGTTAAATGGTTAATTTTATATTATCTGAATTCATCTCGATTTCCAAAGGAAAGAAATAACAACAATGTTTTGAGACCCTTCACTTGGAAAAATCTGATAAAATGAGTTTTCTTGAATGGGAGGGAAGTTGAGTATGAAAAGCCATTCAGAATCTATTGACTTCTGAAAAATAAAGCCAAACAAAGAGCAAGGATTATCATACCAGGTGTTTGTGGATGGTAAATTACATCGTCCACTCTTGGCACCAAGTACCCCAGTTTTGGGACACAATAAATGAATACACATCCCTGAACATAAGTCAGTCCCTGATTGATCACTGGCCCCAGCATATTGTTCTGTCATTTCCATTTTTAATCACTCCATGCAGCTTCATTTCACCAAGACTTGGAGATCAAAGTGTAATCATGGTCAATGCCAACACTCAGCACAGGTAGCTGCCTAGCCATCAGGATCCTGAGACCTCCCACCCCAACCCTATTTCCACCACTAGCAGCAATGGGTCCTCAACTCTGGAGTCAAAACCTATTCTGCAGGTAGTCCTGGGGAAGAGACAGACTGTCATGAGATGTCATCTGCTAAATCTGCACGACCCTCAACACAGTAAATAGCATATGGGATGGTCAGCCAGCCTCTGAGTTACGTACACCAGACTGCATTCCTACAACAGCCTGGGTCGAGCTGGGGACCCTGCAAGCTCGCACGGGCAGAAGACAAGAACGAAAGGCCGAGGCGTTCTGAAAAGGAGGTGGTTTCCAATGGAAGAAGGTAGGGCTAGGCTCCAAATAGGAGACAGTAGGTCCCTGAAGGTCAGTTTCACGGCTCCCACCTGCCTGCAGAACCCTGTCATCCTGTGGTTAGATCTGACCTTTACCTACACACTCCAACCCTTCCCTTCTTATCTGATGCTGCCAGGAGAGGCAGACTCCAGGGTTCCAGAATGTTCCAGCAACTTGTCAATCCCACAATCAAATTCACAGGGTCAGGGTCATTGCAGAAATGTGTAACCCATTCTGACCAAGACATTTTTTACACAGGAGGGAAGGTGTGTCCAGACACTCAGACCTGGGACACAGTTTCTCCTGCCCATTGCTGTGCCACAATCTCACGTGAATGTGTTCCGGGCATCTGGCCATGTTAGAAGATTAACTGAGGTCTATTAAAAATTTTAAGAGCTTATTTGAGTAAAACAGTCCATTTGGATTGGCAGCATCCAAGCTGGAAGATAGGAAGGAGCTCTGAGGCATTGTACAGAATTAAAGACTTATAGGCAGAGGCGATTGGAAACAAGAAAGTTCTACTGGCAAAAAACAAAAAAAACAAAACAAAACAAAAAAAAACAAAAAAAACCCAAAAAGAGCAGGTTGGTCATTGCAAGGTCACTTTGCTTTAGGGCATCGAAGGAGTTGTAAGAAAGGGAAAAAATCCTTTCTACCCTCCAAAGTTCTTCCAGCTGGTCTAATAATTTGATTGACAGGAGACAGATTAACAGGAGAAAAAAAACCCGAAAGTTTTATTACGTACTCTCAGAGACCCAATAACAAAATTAAGACCCAAAGAAGTGACCAAGACAGATGGTTTTTAGGCCTTTTAGACAGACAATAAATCTGTGAGGAATTGACAAGACAAAAATAACTTCATTTGAGGAGCTTCAATTAATAAGGAATTCTAAACAGAATTTGGGCAGGGGTAGAAAATTAGTAAAAAGTACCAAGGGGTATTTATACAGCCTTCAGGCAGTAAGTTCCATAGCTCTGATGATAAGGGTGTCTCTTTACCTCCTGGTGCAGGGAGTGTACCTTTCACATGGGACATTTACTTCCTGCTTTCTGGAGGCAAAGTGTGGCCCATTGTATTCTTTTTGCACTGGCTATTTTTAAGTATCCTTTAATTCAAAAATAATCAGTTTGTCAAAGTGGTGCAGTTTGGGGCAGGTCTTGGCCCCTCCAGGTGTATCAGGCAAATTACTTACCTATTCCTAATTAAGTGACTTCTGATGGACTTATTTACCCTTCCATTTCCAGCCGAAACTGCAAGTAAGTTAGTTCTCAGTTTGGTGATGTGGGGCTTAGCATAAGCAACTCCGTTTTTGAGACTGTCTTGTTTTTAACAGCAGCCTGGGTTATTTTCTTTGGTTTGGGGCAACGTTTAAAATTACCATAGCCAATGGAAGCCATCCAACCCTTAAGAAAAAATAATTTCCATCTTAAGATTGGTTTAAAAACAATTTAAAAAGATTGTTTTCTGCCTGACTTATTTCCCTCAGCATAACACCCTCAAGGTCCATCCATGTTGCTACACATGGCCAGATTTCATTCTTTCTCATTGCCATGGAGTATTCCATTGTATAGATAAACCACATCTTCTTGATCCATTCATCCATTGATGGACACTTAGGCTCTTTCCATGTTTTGGCTATTGTTGAGAAAGCTGCTATGAACATTAGGGTACATGTGCACCTATGCATCAGCAATACTATATCCCTAGAGTAAATTCCTAGCAGTGCTATTGATGGGTCATAGGGGAGTTCTATTGTTAATTCTTTGAAAAACCTCCATACTGTTTCCCAGAGGGGTTGCATCAGGCAGAGAAGGACAAATACCATGTGTTTGCACATATAGGTGGATTAGGAGGAAGTTAATGGTGGATGATGCAGGAGAAGAAGGGTAAAAATAGTGGGGGAGAGGGAGGGAGGCAAACCATGAGAGACTCTTGAACGCCAAGAACAAACTGAGACCTGACGGGGTGGGGGAGAGGGGAAGGGGAGTGATGGGCATGGAGGAGGGCATTTGTGGGGATGAGCACTGGGTGTTATATGTAAACCAACTTGACAAACTATTCAAGGAAAAATATGATTGTTTTGTTTTAAATGCTCAGACAACAGGAGAAGGCTTTAATGAAACTGAAAAGAAAAACAAACTAATACATAAAGTTTCAAAAATCAGAAATCTTTTATGGAAACCAACTTGACAATAAACTATTTGTAAAAAATAAATAAATAAATAAAGAATAATAATGAAAAAAAATCAGAAATCTTCCTAGGCTCCTCAGGTGTGCACCCCTATGCTTGGGGGAGATGGAAGGCTGCTTCAGGTATTACGCCGTCACATAAACAAAGGCAAACACCTTGCTTGGTTAAATGCATGATCTCTGATGATCAAAGCCATGACGTGATCCCACCTCACACCTGTCAGAATGGCTAAAATTAGCAACACAGGCAACAACAGATGTTGGTCAGGACGTGGAGATAGGGGAATCTTCGTGCACTGTTGGTGGGAATGCAACAGCCATTCTGGAAAACAGTATGGAGGGTCCTCAAAAGGTTAAAAATAGAACTACCTTATGACCCAGTAACTTCACAGCTAGATATTTCCCCAAAGCACACAAAAATATAAATTCAAAGGGGCACGTGTACCTGATGTTTATGACGGCGTTATCAACAATAACCAAACTATGGGGAGAGCCCAAGTGTCCTTCAACTGAAGAAGATGTGGTAGAGATATACAGTGGACTATTAGCCATCAAAAAAAATAAAACCTTGCAATTTGCAATGATGTGGATGGAGCTAGAGTGTATTGTGCCAAGTGAAATAAGTCAGTCAGAGAAAGAACATAGCATATGATTTCACTCATATGTGGAATTTAAGAAACAAAACAGATAAGCATAGAGGAGAAGGAAAAAAGAGAGGAAAGTAACCATTAGAGACTCATAACAATGGAGGTGAAGTGGGTGGGGGAGGGGTAGATGGGGGATGGGCATTAAGGGGGGACTTGTTGGGATGAGCACTGGGTGTTCTTTTTTTTTAATGTTATTTATTTATTTATTTATTTATTTATTTATTTATTTCTATAAATAGTTTATTGTCAAGCTGGTTTCCAACAACACCCAGGAACACTGGGTGTTCTATGCAAGAAAAAAGTCATTGAATTCTACTCCTGAAGCCAATATTACATGATGTGTTAACTAACTAGAATTTAAATAAAAACTTGAAATAAAAAAAAGCTGTGGCCCTGTACTCTAAGAGAGCGCAGCAGCGGAACATTCACACGGCACATACCCTCAGGCCTGCCCTTCACACTGACCCGAAACCCCTCACTGTCTCGGGAACTTCCTCCTTAGGAACCTGGTCTATTTTTAAGACTGAGATCAAATATACAGTTGGGCACTGGATTCCTCCAAGTGAGAGCACAGGACAGTGTCAGGGCCCAGGCACCGGCCCTTGCTGAGGGCTGCAGTCCCCTCCCACGGGCCCCCCTCCATGATGGAGGACACTTGTAGAGCAGAGGCCGGGAGAGAAGGGGGGTTGGGGTGTAGACTGGGGTTGACATGGATCCCAGGTGGTTCATCACCCCTGAGGAGGAGAGGAGGCCAACCAGGACTTTAAGGAGTAGGCGGGAGCATCTGGGGACTTCTCTACACGTCTGGAAGATGCACTGAATGTGAGTGTGTGTGCACAGCACACACGTGTGTTCCCAAACTTACATACGCGTATAAGCACCTCCAAAGATAGAGGTATAAGACACGCACGGCCCCCTGGAGGAGTCAGCTGGGCCATCGGAGCGCCATGGACTGGGTGGCAGAAACCACATCAATCTTCTTCCTCTTAGCTCTGGAAGCCCGGAGTCCAAGGTTGCTTCCGAGGCCTCAGGGGGAATCTGTTTCATGCCTCTCCCCTTACTTCTGGTTTGCAGGCAATCTTTGGCCTTTCTTGCCTTGTGAACCCACCACCCCAGTCTCTGCCCTCACCCTCCCTGTGTGCATGGCTGTGTTCACAGCCTCCCTCTTTCATAAGGGCACTGGTCATACTGGGTTAGGAGCCCACCTCCTCCAGGATGACCTCATCCTCACTAAATACATCTGCAAGGGCTCTATTTCTCATCAGGTCATGCTCTGAGGTGCTAGAGACTAAGACTCCAACACAGGAATTGGGGAGGGAGAGGTCAGGATCTCACAGTCTGTGGGATCGAGCCCCACATCAGGCTCTGTGCTCGCTTGGGATTCTCTCTCTCTCTGCACAACCCACCCCCCAAAATAAATACATAATTATTTTTAAAAGGGGAAAAATTATTCACGACACTTGGCAAGACAGTAAGTAAGGCGGGCTTTATTGAGGGGACTCTCGCAAGAGCTCCAGGAACCACCGTGGTAGGTCGTAGTGGAGGAGGGAGGTTGGGCTCAACCCCGGATGTGAGAAGGAAACGTGGGAATCGCAGCCCACGAGGGAGTCCGGCTCTCCCAGTCTGACAGGGCTCTTGCTGGAGGTGGGCCCGGGGGTCTGCCGTCCCCGGGACAGTGGGGGTCGGGGACCTGAGCAGATACTGGGGGTAACTAGATATGCAGAGAGGGCGGCTCTGGCCAGACCAGCTTAGCAAGACCTCTGCTACAGTTTCATGAAGCAGAGAGACAGGGAAGCCCGAAAGCCAGGGTCCAGCTGGAAAGATTTGTGCGGTCAAGGGGGGACATGTCACCGCCTTGGCCCTCCGGGTCTGGCGAGTGACTGTCATCTTCCATCGTTGTCTCCTTTAAAGAGGCCCATGCCGGGGCGCCTGGGTGGCTTAGTCGGTTAAGCGTCCGACTTTCGCTTAGGTCATGATCTCGCGGTTCGTGGGTTCGAGCCCCGCGTCGGGCTCTGTGCTGACTGCCAGCTCGGAGCCTGGAGCCTGTTTCAGAGTCTGTATCTCCCTCTCTCTCTGACCCTCTTCTGCTCACGCTCGCTCTCTCTCTCTCCTAGAAATAAATAAAACATTAAAAAAAGTGTACAATCAATTTAAAAATAAATAAATAAATAAAGAGGCCCACGCCTCTGAGAGCAGCCCTCTCCTCCAGATCTCCTGAACCATCTGTCTCTGATTTCCTCTTCTGCCGGGACCCTGAATGATCCGTGACCAGGGTCCAGTCCTGTCCGGGAGCGCCACCAAGGTCATCACCGGCGCCCAGCGTGAGTGACTGTTTTGTTTCTCGAGGTATCGTGCAACAGAAGTCCAAGATCTCCTAACAGCAGGCAGGGCCCTCCTTCAACACTGAAGCACGTAAAGGACGGATGCTCCCCCATGATTCACAGTGCGCTCTCAAGGCTTCTCAAAGAAGTGGCTTGTGAAGAGGAAAAATCTATCACTGTCATCCCTGCCACCGAAAACAGTCCGCACCTCACACCGGAGCATTCCGGCCGTAGAGAGTCGAGTCAGACACAGTAGGCCGTGCGGACATCTGGAAAGGTTCCTCCCCGCCGCCAGACTTGGGCTCCTGCACTTTCTTTTTCTCACGAATGCTGATTTGCCTCTGAAGAGGATTGCTGTACCCCACGCAGCAGAGCCGGACTTTCATTCTGAGCCCCCTTTTGTCACCGAGAACAATGCAAGCCCAGGATCCCAGAGTGCGGAGTGACCCATCTGGTCTTGCTGAAAAAACCGTCGTGACACACGGGTCAGGTGAGTCAGAACCGGGTAGAATGCGGAGGAAGACGCGTGCTGGCTTTCTCTCACTCAGAGTGTGAAATGACATCTTTCTTCAACTACGCTTCCTTCATTGACTCGCGAGAACGCCCAGACCCAAACTAAGGTAAATACTTTCTATCACGGTTGCTCAAAACCCACCTCATGGGGGAGCCTGGGACAGCATCCCCCCCCCCCCCCCCAGCCTTGAACTATATTTTGCCAGAGGCTCTGACAAGGACCAAGGGCTTTCTCCGCCCGCCTGGCCATCCCAGCTTCCCTTCGGGCCCCAGTGATCTTGTCCCTTGGGTGGCCTGTCTAGTTTTGCTGCACTTTCTGTAACTCAAAGGCAAGCATCTCCCTGCTGGGTGGTGACAGCTGCCGTGGCTGCCTCGTGAGAAAGCACCGAGCCCCCGTCCTTGCGCAGTGCTGAGTGAGGAGTCAGCCTGCAGAATTCGTGCTGAGCACCCGAAAGACAAAAACACATCACGCTGAAAACACAGACACTTGAAATCCTACTGAGGCGGCTCCATGTTCTAGAAAATCCAATGCAAAGCAGCAAGATGCTTCCACTAAAGGAGGAAAAACAAAACTTTTGTTCAATGGAAAGCTTACAGGAACAAAAGCCTCACGTCGTCAGCTGTGAGCAGTGTTGGCTGGACACTAAATAATACCACCGCCCATGAGCGGGAGTCCCCCAGCCTCAGGAGACCATAGTGCATCTGTTTACAAGAGTACAGTGAATGCACACCAGAGCAGGTGACGGACAAGAGGCTGGCGAATCACGGCCTGTGCGCTAAGCCCACTCTGTCTCCTATGTTGCCCATGGCCCATCGAGGATTTCCAGCCATTTATAAAATAATTTGGGGCTTTGGTATTTTGAAAAACTGGCCTTACATTCAATCAATAGTGCGTCATTAGACACGGTTTCCTAATGAAGCCACGTTCCACGTATAGAACTTTCCCTCCAGAACATAATCTCTACTAAATGTGAGGATGCCCACAAAGGCATGGGATTAACTCCATAATCTATTTACAAATAAAATACGCTTCCATATATACTGTATTAGTCAGGTGCGAGAGAAACAGAACCATAGGGTATGTGTAGACAGACAGAGAGAGAGAGATTTATTTTAAGGAATTGGCTCATGCGATTGTGAAGCCTAGCTAGGAGCTTGAAGGAAGGGTGGCAGCCTGGTGACCCAAGGAAGAGTTCACACTGTAGCTCAAGTCTGAAGTCTGTCTGCAGACAAAATTTCTTCTTTTTCAGTGAACATCAGTCTTTTCACCTAAGGCCTTCACCTGATTGGGTGAGGCCCACCTATATTAAGTAAGAAAATCTGCTTTAATCAAAGGCTTCTTATTTAAATGTTAATTACTTCTAAAAAAGTACCTTTATCGGGACATCTAGACTGCTGTTTGACCAAACAATGGGTATTGTGGCACGGCCAAGTTGACACCTGAAGTTACCAATTACACACATACATATACACATGTACAAGTTAAGTAGTAAAGAGTGTCCGTGGGATGTGCTACTTGTCTACCTGCAGGTGATAAGATGTCTGAGCTTTCTGGGCTAACGTCTTATTAAATAAAATGAAAGTCAATGGCATTAGATATTCTTCATTCATAACAATAAATATCTCTATGTATCTAAGTTGTCCTTTCTGGAAATCGAGGAGATTCCATCTGCACAAGATATTTTAACAAAGTAGTGCAGTGCAAGACCCAGGGTACAGGTCTGAGAGTCAGCCCAATCTGAGTTCACACCTTGGCTCCTGTATGGACTCCCTGTGTGATGTCGGACAACTGACCTAATCTCTTCGGGCTTGCTTCCTGATCTGCCGAGTGAGCCCAGAGGCATGGAGCCCACAGAGCAAGTGTGAGGAGGTGTGCCTGTGACCCGTGACGTTGCTCTCGGAGGCAGTGCTGGGCACATAGCCGTGGCTCGGCCAACGGTGACTGTAGAAGCAAGACAGAGTGGGTTTCAAATCACTGTCTACTGTCCACAGTGGAGCAAAGACAGACGCAGATGGAGGCAGTGAGGATGCCTGGGCAGTAAACGTATCTGAGCTTCAAGGAGAAAGGAGGATGGGGGGCGGTGGTGGCCAAGGCTGCAGAGCTTCTAGGCAGGTGGCGACACGGCAGATGTGACCTGATGGTCCAGTGCAGTATGTAAGGGGATGACCATCTCCAAGCTGATTTCATGGTCAGTTAGCAGCAGAAAACACAAGTTGGCAGAGTATCAGAGAGTCATGAACATTCTAGAGCAAAAATATTCCAGTGCTGGCCTAAGAGTGATCTTTTTTAGCACGATCACAGATTGCTGGGAAGAAGATTGGTGGGTGTGTTCAATTACTTCCCCATGTATTATGCGCAAAATTTCTGCGAAATCCATTTAACTAACAAATGGTGAAGATATGGCTCTAGAGGTAAGATGTAACTCCACTAAGACCAGACCAATCCTTCTCCATGAGAACACCCATAAAATCTGAGAAAATACTGTTGAAATGTATTTAAAGTTGTCAGAAAACTAATACAGCAAAAAATTTACAGAAACAAGGTTTGAGATCAAAATTAAATAGGTGAGTCTGGCATTGGGGGATATTTGCCTTCTTCTCCTGCTGAAATGATGGGCAGAACATGTAGCAATGAGCAGAGGCTTTGACTGACTCCCGGGGACAGAAACTGGAATTCAGGGCATTCTGGGTACAGAGGGTGGTTCTGTAAACGCTTAGGCATTGAGTTGGAACATCAAAGAGTTAAATCCTTTAGGAATAAAGTTCAACCAGAAGTAGATTGACCTCCACAAAAAGACTGTAGTCAAGGCGCCTGGGTGGCTCAGTCGGCTAAGCTTCCAACTTTTGCTCAGGTCATGATCTCATGGTTCGTGAGCTTGAGCCCCTCATGGGCTCTGTGCTGACAGCTAAGAGCCTGGAGCCTGCTTTGCATTCTGTGTCTCCCTCTCTCTCTGCCCTTTCTCTGCTCACACTCAGTCTGTCTCTCTCAAAAATAAATAAACATTAAAAAATTTCTTTAAAGAAAAAGACTGTACTAAGCGTTGACCCATGCCTGTCCCTGAGAGCCAAGGCAACCCCAGCTTTGAATCTATCACCTAGTTATGGTCCAGAAGTAGACTGAAACCCTCTGCGTAGGAAGAGCATGTCATAAAGAGCCTCAAATTATCTCTACAACTTTTCAAATACAATGCCTGCACCCTGTCAAAAATTACCACGCATGAGGAGAAAAGAAAGTATTATTTAAAATCCAGAGAAACAGTCAACCCACAGGGGATCCAGACAATGGCATTATCAGACACAGGCTGTAAAGCAATAATGCTTAACGTGTTTATGGAAATCAAGTACAGGCAGAGAAATTTGACAGAACTAGACACTATTTTTGTAGAGTATTTTGTAGAGAGGTATGAATTATTTTTAAAAGCCCAAGTGGATCTTCAAGAACCAAAAAAACAAAACAAAACAAAAAAAACACAAAAAAAACACCCTACAGTGACACCATGTTAATGAATTTAACAGAAAATTATGAAGAGCTGAAAATGGAATTAGCAAATGGACCGATACGTCAGAAGGACTCATCCCAACGGTATAATGAAGACGACAGGAAGAATATAGGAGATGCAGGGATATGGTGAGGAAGTCGACGTGACCTATAATTGAAGACCCAGCCAAAAGGGGAAAATAAAGAGGCAGAGGAAATAATGAAAAATTTCCAAAACTAATGAGACACCTAAAACCACATATTCAGTCATCTCTACAAACTCAAGCAGGGTAATTGTGAAAACCCCAGACCTACATGTAACATAGAAAAACACAGAAAAGCAAGAGAGAAACCAGGCAGAGAATAAAGGCAAGCGGCTTTCAGAGCAATGTTGGTTAAAGTTAAAGCTGACTGTTCAGAGAAGTGATGGAATCCAGGAGAAAATAAAGTCATGTCTTCAAATAATAACAACAACAAAACCAAGAATTTAAGGTCATTCATTTGGATTCTAGAAAAATATATCTCAAGAATGAAAGTAAAATGAAAACCTATTAAGCCAAAAAGGACAGAATCTATTAACACAGAACCACGCAGACAGAAATGGTTGAGTCCTCTCAGTGGAAGCAAAATGACTCCAGGTAGCAAGAAAGATGGTAAACATTTAACATGCGAATAAATCTGAACACAAGTGTCCATGTCAATTGCTAATACAATATAATCAATGTAAGTGACAGTGATAACACAGGAGGTGGGGCGGGCTACCTTTCCTGCTGGGGGTGGACACATGGAAAAGCGGGAATTTATGTTAGACATTGCAAGTCACGATGCCTGTTGCAATCTCTGGGGTAGTTACTGCTTTAAAAACAGCACATAAGTGGGGCACCTGGGTGGCTCAGTCAGTGAGTGTTGGACTTCAGCTCAGGTCACGATCTCACAGTTCGTGAGTTCGAGCCCCGCGTCAGGCTCTGTGTTGACAGCTCAGAGCCTGGAGCCTGCTTCAGATTCTGTGCCTCTCTCTCTCTCTGCTGAGAGAGACAACTTGAGGAGGCGCCGCAGATCCTATGGCCCTCGGCTGGTCCTCCGGGTGTCTGCTGAGGAGTCACCGCCCTGAGCTCGCGCCTCTTTCACTCTGGTCTGAAGAGCAGAATCGTGATCAGCAATGATAGTTGTGCCTCCAGCCATAGCTTCATCGGGAACTCCGAGAGCCCCTCTGCCCGTGGAGGGCGTACAGCTGTGGAGACCGGCCTATGAAGCCCCCGGCATCTCCTCTGACCCTTGTCCGAGCGCTTCGTCCCAGCCTCAGCCTCTCACCCCATGGGCCACAGGGCACGATGGAGTCCTGACTCCAACACCACACATGTGAAGACAGACTTGTGACAGGGCTCTTCAAAGAGTCCGTGTTAGAGCTTTTCTAAAAGAATCGTCCCACACGAGAGAAATAAGCCTCCGTTAAGCAGTTTCCAAGTCTACTAACTGGGCTCATAACGGTAACTGTGTCCTAGGGTTTGAGGCTTAAATTAGATTAAATTAGAGGAAAGCAGCTGAAGCAGAGTAAGTTCAGCAGACAATAGGCATCGCCATCATCACTATCTCATTATCACCTCAACCACCTTTTCCTTGTCGTCACCAGCACGACCACCACCATCACCGGCACCATCAGCACCATCGGCTCCACCACCATCACCACCATTACCCTCACCATCAACACCATCATCATCATCATCAACAACACCATCATCATCACCATCAACAACACCATCATCACCCTCGTTCTGGAGCTGGTGTGTAGTGCTCCACCTCAGACCCCCGGAACTAAATGTGCCCCCCATGCCCATCACAGAGGCACGGGCAAGGTGATGTGTGCCCCGCCCTGACCACATGAAAGTACCAGGGACACATGTCAACATCTCCCAGTGCACCGTGTGAGCCACACACACCACAGATCAGCCTGGACACGTGGCTGTGAGCTCAGTGGACACGGAGAGGGAGGACCCCAGTCCCGGGAAGCAGTATGACCAGATGGCTAAGAATAAAGATATTAAGAAACGGGCTGCCTGTGATCTTGAAAGTGCAACTGACTCGCGGCCGCAGGGAGGCTTTTTTGACTCATTGGCCTTGAGGCTTTGAATGGAGCTCATTGTGATGCATGTCTGTTCGGCTTATTTATAGTGATGAGATGAAACCCAGGTGAGTTATTTGGCAGCAGGGAATGCTGCTGTTTTTAATCAAAGCAAATAAAAAGACAATCTCTTTATTGAAAAGATGTATCCTCAAGGCCTTTTACAGAGCGCAGATGTGTGCACCTTAATCTTACATTCCTTTGAAAAGAGAACGCTCTTGAAAAGCAATCTATATGTTCCTAATTTCACAAGGAAATACTTGAATGATTCTGTCTTTCTGCATCAGAAAAGAAAAGAAAGGGGGAAAAAATAAGCCTGCTGTGACACAGGAGCCATCTCATGCCACAAGCTGGAAGGCCACATGCTGGGGGGAAACCAAGGTCAAGGCCATCAAAGTCACGGGCTGCTAAGAGGCAAATTCGATTTGGCAATAGAAACGTGAGAAGCCAAGACAATGACCGAAACGTGAGCATGCAGAGGAAGAAAAGACCAGCGGAACCCAGCGTGCCTGGGGTTACGACCGCAGGTATAGGCACACGCTGTCAGAAGAGACTTTGCTCCCACAATCCGAGAGTTGCACGTTGCCTGGTATCTCCCACGCAACAACAGGGAACAGAGGCACGTGGATAATGGGGCTGGAAAGGCAATAAAAAGCACATTGGCCTCCGTGTGTGCCGCCAGGGACGGGTGCCCAGGCTGTGCACACAGGAGCTGCATTCTTCTGCCGCGCAGGGCAGAGGGATGATCCGTCTGGTGACATTGCTAAGGAAAAGCACTTGCTCCTGTGTAGTCACTTCTCATGACTTTCATAGGCAACAGCGTACACAAAACGGATCTTTGTCACTGGGTTTCTAATGGGATTTCTTTACCCAACTGGGTTAGGGGGGAAAAATCATATTTCTAATTTTCTTTTTCTTTTTTAAAACTTTTTTAAAGTTTATTTATTTATTTTGAGGGAGAGAGAAGGCAAGAGAGCACACAAGTGGGAGAAAAACAGAGAGAGAAGGAGAGAATCCCAAGCAGGGTCCACACTGTCAGCGCAGAGCCCGACGCAGGGCTAGAACTCCCAAACCATGAGATCGTGACCTGACCCGAAATCAGGAGTCAGACAGTTACTCGACTGAGCCGCCTAGGCTCCCCAGTTTCTCTTTATTTTTTATTTATTTATTCATTTATTTATTTATTTATTTTTATTTTTAAAAATTTTTTAATGTTTTATTTATTTCTAGGAGAGAGAGAGAGACAGCGTGAGCAAGGGAGGGTCAGAGAGAGAGGGATGCACAGACTGAAACAGGCTCCAGGCTCTGAGCTGGCAGTCAGCACAGAGCCCGACGCGGGGCTCGAACCCACGAACCGCGAGATCATGACCTAAGCGAAAGTCGGACACTTAACCGACTAAGCCACCCAGGCGCCCCTCTCTTTATTTTTTAAAATACCGGTTTGTGTGACTGCCGATACAATTTCTCCGTTTCTTTGGTGGGTTTACTGTTCTCGCCTGACTCTTAGCACCAAAGCCAGTGGTACCTTGAGGAGTTTGAATTACGAAGAGAATACGCAGAATGAGCAAAGCCAAGGGCCACCGGGACTCGGGGCCGAGCCTGAGGGGATACATGTGTGCGCTTCCAAAGCATGTACTGAGTAGGAGAGTGTCTCCCCCAAAGCCCACGTGGACCCTGAACTTCATGATGTGACTTTAGTTGAAAATAAGTCCTTTGCAGGCGTCATTCGTTCAAATGAGGTCCTTATGGGTTAGGCTGGGTTCTCGCCCAGTGACTGGTGCCCTAAAGAAAGGAAGACAGAGACCCAGAGACAACAGGGAGGAAGCCCCATGGGGACCCGCAGAGGAGGAAGTAACGCATCTACCAGCTCAGCAACACCGGGGACTGACAGAAACCGCCGGAAGCCGAGCGAGGCAAGGAAAGAGTCTCCCTTTGGGGCTTCAGAGGGAACACACGCCATCAAGTTAGTGGCACTTTGTAAGGGCAGCTCCAGTGGTCCCTTGGGCGTCTGGAGAATGGAGTCCACAGAGCAGCACCGTCCAGGGACCCTCACGCCCTGAGCGTTCAAGCGCCTTTGGAAATGTGTGAAGGGAAGGAAGTGCTGGGGTAGGTGAGAACCCCCGCCCTGGGGAGGGGGCTGTGACGGCTACTCTGTCCCGCGCCCAGGCAGTGCCACCGCGGCCTGTCGGCCCCTGCGTGGAGGAGCAGCCTCGCGAAGCCGACTCCACTAGTCACCCGCCTGCGTGGTCGGGAGCCTGGACTTGTTCCACTCTTCCGTCAACGGTTTTTCACCGAGATTCTCGAATTCTCACCTGGTGTTTCTGGCTGCCTCTGTATTGCTATTACTTCCATGCCCGCCCCCCCTCGCCCCCCCCCCCTGCCTCCCCTGGCCCTTTCGCTCTCCCCCCTGCACCGCAGGCTTCCCTTGCCCCCTTGCACCTCGAGCGCCTTTCTCATCCCTGCATTAGTTTCCCGGGGCAGCTGTGACTGCAAACTTCGTGGCTCAAACCAGCAGAAGTTACACCCTCCCCTCCCACAGCTGCGGGCCAGGCGCGTGTCACGGCGTCGGCAGGGTCCCCGCGGGCTCCGGGGGGACCCCAGGCCTCCCCCTCATTTCTGGGGCTGCAGGCCGTCCTTGGGGTCCTTGGCTCGGCCCCATGCACTGATCCCCGCCTCTAGCCTCCCGGTGCCGCTCTCCCTGCACGTCTCTGTCTCTGTCTCTGTCTCTGTGTCCCTCCTCTTGTAAGAACATCAGTCAAAGGTCGAGGAGGGTGCAGGCTGCCCCTGCACGACCTCATCCGACCTCAGCAAAGCCCCTGTTTGCAAATAAACGCACATTCGCCGTGCACTGGGGGTAGGACCCGACACCCCCTCCGGGGGCCACAGGTCCGCCGACAGCTGGGCGCCCTCCCGCCCGCCGGCCCTGCTCAGGCCCGGCCCGCCTGCGGCCAGCCCTGCGGGGCAGCCTAGGAGCCTGCTGCGGAGCCTGCCCTTGCCTGCACGGGGCCCCACGTGCTCCCGGCCCTTCCGCCCCTCGGGGCACACAGGTGCCCGCGTCCTTCTGAGGGGCGCAGTGGCCTGGGCTTCAGGAGACAGTGGCAGACCCAAGCGGGTCCCTGACACACCCGGCTGCAGACCCCTGGGGACCAGCAGTTCTACATCCCCAAGTAAAACAGCTCCCTCCCTGCCCACACGAGCCAGGGCCTCCCCCCGTGACAGCCGCCCCAGAGCCCGGAGCGGGCGCGCCCGGGGCACCGAGCCCCTGGCACCGCAGGCTGCGGTTTGAGAGCGCGGCTCCGCCCGGGTGCGGGCGGGGGCGGCAGGTGCAGGCCAAGTCAGGCGTGGAGGACCCTCCGTGTACCCTGTGCGGGTCGCTTCTTCCTTCCGCCGCCCCATGGTTGTAGCTTCAGAGTGTTTCCAGTGAACAGAGAGTGCCCCGAAGGAAAACAGAACAGAGCAACAGGACGTGACACGTAATAGTAGAAGCTAAAAATAGCCACCAGTTGGGAAGGCCCATGAGTGCAGGGTAGCGTTGTAATGACCTGAGCCCCATGTTGTTGAAACCTTGCTAGGGCCGGGAGGGGGGCTTCTGGCTCTGATCAGGAAGCTGGGGCCCAGCCCCAGGGACCTGCTCAGGCCCACGTGAGTCAATCCAGGGCAGAGCTGAGGTCTGACTCCCACAGGGTTTGATCCTGCAGCATTCACCAGGGCGTCACTGTGCCGCATCCGCAGGCAATGCCCAGCTCTGGATGCTCCCACGTCTGCATCATTTCCAGCTGCTAAGAGGGCTTCCGTTTCAACTGCAAGCTCCTCACCTCCCCAGTGAATGGAGTCAGGTCCAGGTGACATGTCAGCCGGACCCAGGGCTGCGACGGAGGTGTGGGATCAAAGCCAGGGCCCTATGGCTGACCCCAGTGCCAGTGGCTGTGTGGCTCTGGCACTCTGAGACTCCAAACACCTGCTACGCAAGTGGGTGGATGTGGCCTCTAGGCTGGTGTCACTGAGTGGCCACTGGAGCTACCAGTGGCTTCCTGGGAGCAGCAAATCACAACACCCACTTTGACTTGGGAGAAAAATTCCCAGGCTGTCATCACCCTGAAGGAACCCCTACATCACCTTGCTGCGCCTCAGTTTCCTTATACATAAGATGAAGAGGCTGGAAATAACATTGGTCCTCTGAGTATAAAATTTCCATCGAGATCAAGCTAACTTTCCCTCAAATGGGGACAAACCAATGTAAACCATGTGCCCAGAAGTCACTGGGCCAAGCCATGCTGGCTTCCCCAAACACTGGCCCCCTTGCTTGTCCTTAAATTGCCAGGCCCACCTCAGGACCTTTGTCTCTGCTCTTCCCCCTGCCTGGGATGCCCCCTGGACAGCAGAATGTCTGGCCTCTGGGTTCTTCCCTTCCTTCAGGGACAGGAGATCTGAGCAGTCCTGGGGAGGGGGGAACATACTCAAGGAACGTAGGTCAAGGACACGGATGTCCAGATTTAGTGAGAAACAGGGATGTGGGGAGTATGAGAAATCAGCGTGTGATTACTCTGAGTTCCCAGCCCTGGGCAGTAGGCAAGATGGAGCTGCCAGGTGCCGAGGTAGAGGGCAGGAGATGGGTGGTGAGGGCACGCTCAGGGTTATGTCTAGACGTGTCACAGCTAGGACACCCCTTGGGCTCACAGGGGGAGATACTGGACAGCCACTTAGAGAAGAAAGTCTGGAGTCAACATACTGGTCATGGCTGGAGGTACAAATTGGGAACCAAGAGCTAACTTACAACATTTAAAACCAGGAGGATTAAGTGTGAGCAGAGGAGGGAAGAGGCACGGAGCATTGGAGAGCAGGGAAAGGGAGAGCAGCCCCGGAGGAGACTGCCCAGCTGGAGGGGACGGGATCTCCACCAAGCACAGAAGGTGCAGAAAGACACAGGAGTCCAGCTCATTACGACCAGTACATGAGGTGCTATTCCTTCTTTAACATGAGGAAATGAGATGAGTAACTTGCCTAAGATCACTGAGCTGGTGAGACACTGATTTGGGATTCAAATCCAGGTCCACTGGACTTGAGAAACACAGATGTCTCCACCACAGTGTCCTTACTGCTCAATAAAGGACGGCATATTCTATGTAGTTATCACGCCGTGTGTCAGGCAGAGGGGTCCCTGGACCACTGTATCATTGATGCTGCTTCCAACTGCAATGCTTTAAGGGTCAGTATCAATTCTTTGTTTTTCCAAAGTTTTAAAAAATTAAATAGAAGAAAGGGGTGCTGGCCAGCTCAGTTAGTTAAGTGTCCGATTCCTAATTTTGACTTAGGTCATGATCTCAGTTTGTGAGACTGAGCTCCACATCAGGCTCTGTGTTGACAGTGTGGAGCCTGCTGGGGATGTTCTCCCTCCCGCTCTGCCCTTCCCTCACTCACACACGCTCGCTCTCTTTCTCTCTACCTCTCAAAATAAATAGATAAACATTAAAAAATTAAATATAGGAAAATGAGTCCAGATGTGTACAGCTAGACAAACATCACAAAATGATCATTATCAATGAGCCCCTTGTATCTGTGAATCAATGTCCTTCATCAGTTTGGGGAAATTCTCAGCCTTCATCTCTTTAAAGATCATCTCTGGCTCATTCTGTGTTTTTTCACCTTTAAGGGTGCTTATTCCATCAGTACCTGACCTTTCCCTTATGCTGCTCTGTCCTTCCATTCTTTGTCGTATTTTCTATCACTTCCTCCTTCTGTGATCCAGTCTGGATATTGTGTTTCTCCTCTTCTCTGGTTCTCAGGTGAAATTCTCCAACCCGACTTTTGATTCTTGAACATATTCATCGCAGTTATCTTACAGTCCATGTCTGCCAATTCCAATATCTGGATCCCCTGTGGCTTAGTTCCTGCTGTGTAACTTATTTGTTTCACCCCTCTCTGTTTTCATTACCTCATTAATCTGCAGGGAGGATTACCTTTCTCTTCAGACTGGTGGCCAGCGTGGCGTGAATTCACATTGGGGCTCCTTCCTTGGGAGACCTGACAGGTTTCTGGTTTACCCCTACTCTTACACGCTATCCTGTGAGTTTCTCACCTGAAAGCCTGGACTTCTTCAAGACTGTCTCTGAGATACCCTTCCTGTCCTTCTAGATCTCAGATGCGAGACATTTAGCTACTGCAGGAAAGTGGCACCTGACCTGGGGGCTTGCTGCCTGAAATCCTGCAGTGTTGAGAAATCTGCGGTGACTACAAACAGTCTCTTTCCTTTTTTATTGTGTCAGTTTTCTTATTGTTCTAAGTGGAAAGGCTATGCTGCACTATCTAGACTTCCATCACCAGGAATTTAAAATGTGAAGCTTAAAATGGCTTCACAGATGTTCCCCTGAAAGCACTCATCGCCCATCAGCATGGCGGATGCCTAGAAAGACACGGTTCACTGGGAAGTCCCCACGGCTATGAACACAAATGACTTCATGCAGTGCATTAAGCACATTCTTTCAAGTAATCTCCTTAATGAAATTTCCTTCCCCTGCTTTATTTTGCATCAGAAAGGGTCTAAAGAGTTCATTTTTTATGAAACTAGTAAATCTCTCTCAGGTTTCATTGTGTTGTGTTCGTAGAAACTGTCCACCCCTCATCAAAGCATGCAGGGCATTTTATTATAAGTTTCCAAGTAGCAGCTGGACCAGGATAGGGGGTTTCAAGAGGGACAACCTAGCCTCAAACCCAATAAATGTATTTTCAGGGGGCAAAAAAGACCTTTAATTACAAGAGCAAAATGACAGATCAGAGAAATATAATCAAGCAAGTCAGTCCTACACAGCCTCATTTTTTATCCATTTCCTCTTGAGATCCAGCTTGGAGAATGAGAGTCAATGATTAGTTGGAGTTGAACTCTTGCTCAGAGTCAGCCTCTGGTCAACACCCCACCCCCACCCCGCCCCAACCCCAGTCCTTGACACTCTCGGGACCCTGTTGTGCAGCCTGAGTTTGAGGGCTGGGAAAAGAGGCAAGGAAGGAGAGCTCTATGCACAAAGTAGAGATGGGGTTGGTGGGGGGCGCTGTCCCCTGTATGAACGAGCAAAGATGTGCTCACAGATGTGCATGGGCAAGTCGGAGAGAAAACCCAGCAGGCTCCCTGCCTAATGAGTATTTTAGATCACTTAGAAAACATACTCACTAAAAACATTGATCTCTTGTGCCAAATCTTATTCAGTTGGCACTGTGTTTAAAAGATTCTGAGGCAGAATCGAGGTCAATGTGAAACAACACTACTATGAAAGGGTGGTATCAGTCACAGGCCTGGAGGTACACAAGCCACTCCTCCCATTAAAATATGTGTACAATGACACAAGTATTCCAGAACTGCTGTGGCATGTGTCACGGTGCATCATTACATTTTCACTTGTTTCTAAAACAACCTCATAATGTAGGTAAGACAAGTATCATAAATCCCATTTACAAGTAAGAAAGCTGTAGTACGGAATGTAATGAGATTTGACCACATCACCCACAGATCCTTACTGACTAATACCCCAATTTCTACTCAACTGTCCCACAGTGGTAAGGAAGACAGTAGACCCCTGATGACCAGGGCATTACGTAGAAAAATGGACCAGGCAAAGATATTCGCTGCACCAGTGTCAAACAACACAACAAATACTCTCTAAAGAATAGCAAATAATTCTGCCCATTCATGTTAAAAAATTTAAACACATAATTAATTCATACTCTTTTACAGAACATGTTTAAAATATAAAAATATAAATAATTATGAATATAGACTTTTTTCATATTATTGATGGAATACCATAAGTGGTTAATGCTGTAAACACATAAGAAAATATAAAACTGTCTTCAGGATTGAAAACTTTCACTGCTAATCGTTGTGCATACCCAAAAACAAGGCAGACAAAAAGCAGTTCAGTGAGGTAAAATAAATATTTAAGTGGACCATATGCCAAATGCATAAAGTATAATCTATGCATAGGATATACTAGAATATAATCTAGTAGGGGTTTGATAAATGTACAAATAACTATAATCCAAGACTAGAAATGATACTTGGCATTGCAGAGATGCAGAGAAAATATCACAGGAGATCACTGAATCAGGAGACTTGGAAATAAGCATTCAGAATGATGACTACATAAGCGCAATTTCATTTTTATAAATATTTAAAATTTACTTTCAACTTCCAGAAGGAAAAAACAGAGAAAGAAGTATTTCTTTCAATTCTGTGGACTGAACCCTTTCCTATCGTTTTTCCTGGAGCCCTCAGATGGATGTGAGCACACCATGACACCCATGTACTCACGTCTATACCCAGGAGCCTTTCTTTGTAGGATGATGTGTAACAAGTATTCAATAATAAACCAATTTATCTCAGAACTCATGGCACGGATTTTTAATTTCTGCTTATTGATCTTCAAAAGTTAACAAAAAGGAAAATGGCTTCTACAAATGAATCGTAGAAACCAAGAATTTGATGTAATTCCTTCCACTTCAAATAGAAATATCACTAGACTATCCAGCCTAGACTATTACCTTATTTTATGGCTCTCCCGGTAACAAGATATGAGAACCCCTTGCATCAAGCATTTGGGCACAAAGTCCCTTTGTGCTCTGAACTCTTCCTTTAAGGCTAAACACATGGGCACCAGGAACATGGAGAGAGACTTTAGAGTCGCTTTACTAATTTATCTTTTTAAAAAAAATTTTTTAATGTTTGTTTATTCTTGAGAGATGGAGAGAGACAGAGCATGAGCAGGGGAGGGGCAGAGAGAGGAGACACAGAATCTGAAGCAGGCTCTAGGCTCTGAGCTACCAGCGGCACAGAGCCTGACATGGGGCTCGAACTCACAAACAATGAGATCATGACCTGAGCCGAAGACGGACACTTAACGGACTGAGCCACGCAGGTGCCCCTAGAGTTGCATTACTAATTTCTAAAGTTGCTGGTCCACGGGCAGTCTCAACAGTGGCGTCTCTATGCTGTTGCCTCTCCTTAGAGACCTCCCCATCAAGTCAGGAATCCAATATGGCAGAAGTGACACCACCTAACTTTGGAGGGAGGTCATACAAGCCATGCATGTGGAACCCAGACATTCCATGGGTTCGCCTCTGGGAACACTCTCTCTTGAATGCTCCTTCTCAGAGCCTGACCAAGCCTCATGGAGATTCCCTGTGCGGGCGCTCCCACTTACCTGCCCCAGAAAAGCCCAGCCTTCAAGTCTCCCCAGCCCAAGCTTCTAGATGCTTCCAATCCCAAACTCAGGTCACCCCAGCCATTTTGAGTTTTCCAGATGTGACCCCAAACCGTCTGTGTCTTATACAATCTCCTGACCCATTCTGGACCCATAGGATTTGTGAGCATGGTAAATGACTGTTGTTTTACACCCCTAAGCTTGGGTTTGCCCATTTCACTGTGCTCAGTAGCTACAACACCCACCGTGAGTTTGGCCATGTCACTCAAACCTGCCCAGTGTCTACGTCATACTTCTCTCCTGAGCATATGGGCTCTGTCAATCCTTCCACAACTTTTCCATCTTACCCTTCACCCGATTTTCCCCAGTATTTTTCACATTGTCCTAGTTTGGTGTATCCATCGCCATTTTAAAACCATCTTAATATTATGTTCAGATTCTTTTCCACCGGATGCAATTAGGGACGATGCTATCATGAGCGGCTTTGTATGTGATTCCACACTTGAGTTTGGGATTGGTTTTATAAGACAGATTTTCAGAAGTTCAATTACCAGCTTAAAGAGGATTAATGACTGAAGGCTCTGGAGGCATACTGTCAAATTTATTTTCAAAGAGTTATAACAATTTAGAGTGACACCAATACTACATGAGCATGTCTATATCACTGCACCCTCTCTGGCTAAATTAAGTTTTAAAATTAAGAAAAATATTAATTTGAAGCATCAAATGCACAGATTAATTTATCTCCCAAACACATGAAGATGTGGAATAGCAACGAGGGCATCTAGAACAATAGACACATTACAGTGCAGGATAAAAACCAGACAAAGTACGATGTGGAAATGAAGAATGCAAAAGAAAATAATAATAGTCACACCTGAGGGAGAGAGAAGGCGGGAGCGAATAAGGCAGCAGAAGGTAAACTCAGAGGTCATGGCTAGACCGCCGTGCACAGAAGGGAGGGAAATAAAAACAGAAAACTCTAAGCAGCTGTGTGCATCCCTGTGTCAAGGAGGATTGTCAGGCTCCAAGAAAGCCCGTGGAGGCTGAATATCGGGGTGTTCTAAACACGACTTCACTTCAGGGGGTTTTCGGGATTGCTTTGTCTGATGAGTAGACCAGTTATTGGAGAGGCCCAGACACGAGTCATCAAGAGAATGAGGGGAAAATGCTGAGCACTGGTGTCCCTAGGATAAGATTTCCACCCTGTTTATCACCCCGTAGTTTCCTCAAAGTGTAGCTCGAGGTTAGAACCCAAGTTTAGATAAATAGCATTAGGGGAAAAAATTCCAAAAAGCAATTTGGAACGGGAGTGAATGCGGCCAAAAATGGGATTCAAATATCCTTACCGCCATTTTCCAACTAACATTTCTTCTTTCAGGTAAACGTAGCTCCCAGAAGGAATTTATGAGAATATTCAAATTGGCATTTTAAGGAGTGTGTTCCTTGAAACCCCACCGTTTAATGGCCGGCGCGCTGCGCTGTCCTATTTTTTCCCGGATACCAAGAGTTTGTGATAAAAACATCTGGTCTGTGCGAGCTGGGTTTTGGCAGTAGCGCGTTCTGTAAATAGGTATCTGCTTAAACTGCATCACACAACTGCAGCTGACGTCATCAGCCTCAGCGGCTCCCAAGAACAATACGGAGTAAAACACCAGTTAAGCTTTCTCAACGGGGAGAGGACAGTGGGGAGGAGCATCCGACTCGCTGAGGCCCTGCTCGGTGCTGGCGGGCAGGACCCCGGGGTGCAGGGCCCTTGGCGCTGCTGGACTCGCCCCGGGAAGCGCATCTTCCCCCAGATCCATTCACAGGCTTGGCACGAACGTCTCACGTTTCCAAACTCATCAGACTTTGGGTTTCTGCTTGGCCGGGAAACGGGAAATTTGAACATTCTAGTTTATAGGATAAGCCGTATTTACAGACCCAGTGGTTGCCCGTCACTGAGCACCACCTGACTCGCACACCGGCCTGTGGTGTGAGCGGTGTTTCCCGTGTACCCCGATCCGATCGCATCATCCTGACAAAACAGTTAGTGTCTCCGCTTTTCGGTCTCTGGTCCCGGTGGGTCCAGATGCTCGTCCACCTGTGAGTAGCCAGTGCCGAGGGCGGAGATCACACAAACAACACAGAACGGGCCTTCAAGTGTGTGCTCTCCTCGTGGACCTGGGCCCCCGGCCTCCCTGCCACACCTGGGCCCCCAGACCCCCCACACCTAAGCCCCCCCACACCTGGGTGCATAGGGCCCCACCGTACCTGAACCCACAGGCCCCCCCACACCTGGGCCCCCAGACCCCCCCACACCTGGGCCCCCCCACACCTGGGTGCATAGGGCCCCACCGTACCTGAACCCACAGGCCCCCCCACACCTGGGCCCCTAGAACTGCAGGCCTGAGCCCCGCTGTACTTCCGGCCTCAGTGGGGCTCTGTGCTGACCCCCCCCCGGGGTCGGCGGCCCTCGTCCCTGGTCCATATCATCACCAGGCACCCCCGCCACCCGCAGCTGTCACAGCGAGCCGAACCCAGGTCCGTGGGGAACAAAAGATCTGGGGAAGTCTCGGGTCTGAGGACAGCCTTCAGCGTCCCCTGGGTTCAGGGGGACCTAGCGGAGCAGAGAGGCCTCGCTCGGCCGGAGGCCCCCGCTGCCCCCCGGCCAGCGCTCTCCCTCCCTGGGCGGAGGGCACCCCGCGTGGGGACCAGGGACTGTCCTCGAGGCCCGTGAGGAGGAAAACGGCGCGGCGGGCGGCTGTTAACGCTGCTCGGCCGGAGCCCGCGGAAGGTGGCCGCTGGCGCTGGGGCTGGTCCTCCGGCCCGGGGTGCGTCTCTGACCTCAGAGACTCCCCCTGCGGGGCGGGGGTGGGGTGGGGGCAGCTGCCGACTCGGTCCCAGAGCCCCCCGCTCGGGCCGGGCGGCCGTCGGTGCTGCTCCCCGTCAGGTTCCCGAGAGGCAGACCCGAGACAAGGGGTGATGTGCGTGTGACAAGAAGGGGGTGCAGAAGCCAGGGCCCGGCCGAAGCTGGGCAAGGACGGAGAGCCCAGCGAGGGCGACGCCTTGCCGAGTCCCTGGACGGCAGCTCGGCTGACCCGCAGGGAGCCCCGGGTGTGCGCTCCGCCCCCTGGGTGTGCGCTCCGCCCCCTGGGTGTGCGCTCCGCCCCCTGGGTGTGCGCTCCGCCCCCTGGGTGTGCGCTCCGCCCCCTGGGTGTGCGCTCCACCTACCCCCCGCCCCCGTGTGCGCTCCACCTCCCCCGCTGGGTGTGCGCTCCGCCCCCCGGGTGTGTGCTCCGCCCCCTGGGTGTGCGCTCCGCCCCCTGGGTGTGCGCTCCACCTACCCCCCGCCCCCGTGTGCGCTCCACCTCCCCCCCTGGGTGTGCGCTCCGCCCCCTGGGTGTGCGCTCCGCCCCCTGGGTGTGCGCTCCACCTACCCCCCGCCCCCGTGTGCGCTCCACCTCCCCCGCCGGGGGGGCGCCCCGCCCCCCGGGCGTGGGATCCCCCCACCCGGGGCCCGCCCCCCCCCCCCCGCGCGCCC
>NW_024081339.1:441931-456293 GCF_003009895.1 Hyaena hyaena
CCCCGGGTGTGCGCTCCGCCCCCTGGGTGTGCGTTCCGCCCCCTGGGTGTGCGCTCCACCTACCCCCCGCCCCCGTGTGCGCTCCACCTCCCCCCCGGGTGTGAGCTCCGCCTCCCCTGGGTGTGAGCTCCGCTCCCCCGACCACGGCAGCCGGCGCCCCGGGGACACGGTAGGCAGTCACCCTGGGCCCGGCACTCCGGCTCAGTGCACCCGGGACAGGCCCGTGCGTCGGGGAAGAGCCGCAGCTGCTGGGGGGCACTGAAGGGGGGGCCAGCACAGAGCAGCACCGAGGGACCTTGCGGGGTCCGAGGAAGGCGCTGGCATCCCCCACAGGCAATGGCTATTGACACCCAAGCGCTGTATGCATATGAATTCACTTCATCCTTATAGCAATTCTTGTTATCCCCATTTTACAGACGGGTAAGCTGTGCACAGAGAGGTTAAGTGGCCGGAGGCCATGCTCCTCTGTGGTCATATGCCTGGGGTGGCAGAGCCGGCCCCAGTCTGTGCGTGGACCTGCGCTATGAGCCTCTCTGTTCTGCCTTCGTCTAAAAGCCTGTTTCCTCCTCTGGAAAGTGAAGTAACTTCGAGCTAGTGAGGTTACATGGGTAGACTCTTGCGAATTATGAAATCTCTGATGAACTATGTTCGGGGGCAGGAAGAACAAAAAAGCGAGCCCTGCTGGCCCCGGACGGCTGGTTAGCTCCAGCCGAGGGAGCCCCCGGTCCCGAGTCCAGTGTGAAACCGCCCACGGACAGGAACAGCCACGCACGTGTTTAACTGCACTCTCACAAGAGCCTCTGCGCAACTTACACCCACCCTCTTCCACACGCCATGAGCCACCAGCTCCTACAAGACGCTGGGTTACCCTTAACCACTGGCCGTGTTGTTCCCTTCACCTAAAGGGATTCCAGACGCTTTGGTTGCCCGCGCTGGCTCAGGAACACGGCCTGCCGGTCTCTTGGCCTTCCTGCAAGGTCACAATATGGCTGCTGTGATTCCAGCCATCACCCCCAAGCCACAAGCAACAAGAAGAATGAGCCAAAGGGCAAAGGGAGAATGCTACGTGGCGCCTGAGTCTTCTGCTTTTTAAAGTTTTTCCTAGAACGCTCACCCCAGGGCATGCATTTGTCAGAACAGCTTCACGTGGCGACATCGTGAGCAAAGGAGGCTCAGAAATAATACTTCCTTACCTGAGTTCACTGCTGCCCCACAATGATGTTTCCTGTTGCTGCGGTAAGAGATTACTGCAAACTTAGTGGCTTGAAACAGCACACATTTATTCTCCTAAGGTGTTAGAGGTCAGGCGCCTGATGGTGTCACCCGGATAAGTTCAAGGTGTGGAAGGGGCTCTGTTCCTTCTGGAGGCTGCAGCACCTTGGCTTTTCCCGCTCCCAGAGGCCACGTGCACTCTGTTTTGTGGCCCCCTCAGTCTTGAAAGCCAGCAAAACCTGGTGGAGTCCTCTCGAACTTTGTTCTCTCTGGTTCTCCGTCTTCTGTCTCCCTCTTCCATTTTCAAGGGCCTGTGATTGCTCTGAGCCGACCCTGACAATCCAGGACCGTCCCCCCATCCCAAGGTCATCAGGGAACTGCAGCCTTGACGCCCCCCGTCTTCCGTAAGGTAACCCATTCACAGGTCCCAGGAAGTAGGATGTGGACTTCTTGGGGGTGGGGTGCCATTTTCCTGCCCCCACGGCTGGAAAGGAAATAGAGAGTGGACAGGCCACCAGCAACATCTCCCACTTGGGTAAGTGCACGGATCCTTGCAGGAAAATGTCCAGTGAAAATAACCCCACTTCCCTCTTTGGACAGGGTTGTGATATCAAGGAATTTAAGGAATAGCCACCACATATCTGGTTTTGCTTAGCTCCGAAATTGGAAACTGAGGCATGAGAGGGTCGACCGGCCTGCTCGGGTCACTGAGCAGCAGAGCTGGGGCTGTTAGCGGGGCGTCAAGGGTCAGGGGTGAGCTGGGAGCCGGTCCTGGGTCTGAGTCCTCACTCCCCAGAGGCGGCTTCTCCCCGGCACCACATCCCCGCTGCCTTCGCCAGCAGAGGTGCCAGGATTCCGGGCAGGCCCCTTCCGCTTGTGTGCATCTGGGGGAGAGCTCTGCTCAGCAGGCTCGCCCACCCGCACAAGGAATCGGGTACTAAATATTCACACTTCAGGACTCCGTGGTCTCCGTCACAACCCTCCTCCCTCGGTCCACGTGTGCACGTGGATGGGCGTGGCTGTGCGACAATGACGGTCTATTCGCAGAGGCAGAAGATGGCCCGGAGTTGGCCTCAGAGCACAGCCGACCAGTGTGTGTCAGAAAGCCGCCGTGGGCGCTGCGCTGGCCGATGCTGAGTCACGACACGCTGAGTGGTCGCAGCAGGGGGAATATGGGGGCCTCCGGTCACACTTGCCAACCTATCAGTACATAACCTCGTTTTATGTGTGTCTCTGTTTAAAGTCACCTTGTTTAAAGCAGAGTTCATTCAAAATCAAAACCTACCACCTCACACCTGTCAGAATGGCTAAAATTAACTCAGGAAACAACAGATGCTGGCGAGGATGTGGAGAAAGGGGAAGCCTCTGGCGCTGCTGGTGGGAATGCAGGCTGGTGCAGCTGCTCTGGAAAACAGAGGTTCCTCAAAAAGCTAAAAATAGAACTACCCTACGATCTGCAATCGCACTACTAGGTATTTACTCAAAAGATACAAAAATGCGGATTCGAGGGCGCACGTGCACCCCAATGTTTACAGCAGCACTATCAACAATAGCCAAATTATGGAAAGAGTCCAAATGTCCATCGACTGATGAATGGATTAAGATGTGGTATCTATATACAATGGAATACTACTCAGTGATCAAAAAGAATGAAATCTTGCCATTTGCAGCAATGTGGATGGGATTAGTATGACGCGAAGCAAAATAATAAGTCAGTCAGAGAAAGACAAATACCATATGATTTCACTCAGATGTGGAACTGGAGAAACACAACAGACGAACGTAAGGGAAGGGGAGGAAAAATAAGGTAAAAACAGAGAGGGAAGCAAACCATAAGAGACTCTTAAATACAGAGAACAGACTGAGGGGTGCCGGAGGGGAGACGGGAGGGGGGATGGGCATTAAGGAGGGCACTTGCTGGGATGAGCACTGGTGTCATATGTAAGAGATGAATCACTAAATTCTACTCCTGAAGCCAGAGTACACTGCATGTTAACTAACCTGAAAATAAGAAAAAAAAGAGGTCACAAAAAAATAATAGAGTTGAGTCAATAACACCGAAGCCACAGCTGCCGGGGGCCATCCTGCAGAGCAGAGCGGTTGGCCTGTGCGCGCACAGCTGGCCGTGGCTCTCCCCGGCTCCGCTTCGCCCCTGCTACGGACTGCGAGTGTCCCCCCCCCAGATTCTTATGTGGAAGTCTAACCCTCAGTGGGACGGTCTATGGAGACGGGGTTTCTGAGGTCAATCGGTTTCCACGAGGTTCTGGAGGTGGCACTGCCATGATGGGACCAGAGGCCCCAGAGAGGCTGCTCCCTCTGTGTCCTCTCTGACACGCAAGGATGCAGCAAGAAGACAGCCTTCTGCAAGCCCAGAGCCACCCCCGCAGAGCCCACCAGCGCCTCGATATCTGCGGTGATGCGAAATACACGTGTGTCATTCAAGCCGCCCAGTCTGCGGTAACTGGTTATGGCAGCCCGAGCAGACGGACACAGGGCCCCCGCTCCCTCACTCGCCAGCACAGCACGCCTCGGCCAGCAGCACATAGTCCTTTCCTCAGGCTCTGCTTTCTGGAGAAGAATGCAGGGCTGGTTTCAAACATTCCATCTTTCAGATGGAGATTAGAAGGCCAAGTGAGAATGGAATCCGGGGTGCCTGGGTGGCTTAGTCGGTTAAGCGTCCGACTTTCGCTTGGGTCATGATCTCGCGGTTCGTGGGTTCGAGCCCCGCGTCGGGCTCTGTGCTGACTGCCAGCTCAGAGCCTGGAGCCTGTTTCAGAGTCTGTGACTCTCTCTCTCTCTGACCCTCCCCTGCTCACGCTGTCTCTCTCTCTCTCTCTCTCTCTCTCTCCTAAAAATAAATAAAACATTAAAAACAAAAATTGAAAAAAAAAAGAATGGAATCCAATGTGGAGAAGTCAACACTTCATGTGCGCTAGTCGCATACTGATACTGTGCTGAGCATTTTACCTTCAGCATCTTAAGCCCTCAAACAGCCTGTGGGAAGATCCTGTTGCCCATCCTCCTTCATGGAGCCGGAAAGTGAGGCGGAGAGACTTGCAGAGATTTGCCCAAAGTCAAATTGTGAGGTCAGGGGCTGCATAGGGTTCTACAACGGCAAGTCTGGCCCCGGACGGTCCTTCTTCACCTGATCTCTAAAGCTAGAGGTGGCTAGTAGATGATGGCCTCTCTTCCCCTCCATATGTGTTTACCGTTATGATAGAACATGGGCTTTCTTTAGTGCAACATACTTTTGCAACATGATAATCCCCAAATGTGTGCTTCTAGCTCCCATAATGTCTCCTATAAGCACCCTCCTCCACTGGGAATGGGGTCTCAGTAAAAACAAAATGAATGGGCTGTAGAACACATGCCGTTAAATTATTCTGCAAGATCCTTAAACACGCCCAAGTGCCCATCTCAATAGATATTTATTCTCAGAAGCTGGTGTTATTTCTGAAACTACTTGCAGCATATTGATTTTTATTATAGTGCCGCAAAGTTATTCAATTTGATCATATTTGGTTCCTTTTGACTTAACGATTTTGCAAATAACTCTTTGATTCCAGGAAAACAGATGAATTAAAAGCCGACTATAGGAATGGAGTCGCACCTGAGTTCAGAGCCCCTCACGTTTTTTTTTCCGTATTATCTGCCCACACCCTCCTCTCACCCCTTTCCTTTCAACCTGAGAAGAAATTTATTATCACTCATGGGAAGAAAGCCAGCATAATATGCTGTTTCCACATAATTGGAGAAATTGACACTGGTTACTTTCTGTGGTTCTTGGGAGGTTTTCAGACGCAAGCTGAGCCCAGGGCCCCAGCTGACGGCCCATTGGGAGAACAGCAGGTAGAGGAAGGAAGCACACAAGGGTCTGAATGCCAGGACCGAGGGTGAGAGGGCAGAGCCTGGGCAGTGTGGGGACCCGGAGGCAGCCTCCTCAGGAAGGCTGCAGGGGTGAGCCTTCGGCTGTTGACAAGTGTGGTACTTGTTGTCCAGGAGACTGAAGGGAAGGGGATCCCAGATCCAGGTTCCATGAGCAAAGCCATGGGGGATGGAGGTTCACCCAGCTGGGTGTTCACAGTGCAGATGGCGTGTGGGGAGATGAGGCTGGAGAAGCAAGGGGCAAATGATGCTGGTCTCCCCGTGGCCCGTCAAACAGCCAGAGTGGCAGGTACGTGGAGGCAGGCCATCTGTCAACGCAGTGAAATTAGCACTCCAACGACCAGCAGGGGAAACTGCCCCAAGCCTGGATCAAGAGGGAAGGCTTCCTGGGTGTCATCTCCAAGGCGAGGGAGGGGTGCGAGGGTATGGACAGGCTTCCTGGCCCCGCCCGGGCCCCCATCTGTCTATGCCTTTGAAACGGAGGGAGAAAAGAGAGGAGGCGAAGTGCCAGGACAGGAGTGTGGGGACCGTGTAGAGGATGGCGAGGCAGGGCCCATCGTGGTGGCAGTCAGGTAGTGCAGTGTCCCTAAGAGGAATCAGAGACCAGCTATTGCTACAGTGCTTCTTTCTAAGCCCCAGCCTTTACCTTCCTTCTGCTCTGGAACCCGTGGGCTATCCCAGTTTGGATGTGATTGTCTTCTTCAGCTATGTGCTGATGGCAACCCTCCAGCATCAGATACACTAAGGATCGCAGGCTGCAGCTGGGCCCCACTGTGGGATTCTGCAGTCCACCTGGTGACCCATGTAAGACGGAGGATGGTGTGGCTCTCAAGAGGCAACGGTGTGACTATGGAAAGGAGCTGCTGATCTGGGGACACAGAAGCAAAGAGCTTCACACATCCTGAGAGGAGGGGTGAGGTGGGGAGGCCGAGGGTGAGTGGGACCGCATGCACGCCTTGTGTTGGTATGCACTGGGGTGGCAGGGTCCCGACAGTGTGGTCCAGCCCCCATACTGATTCACTCTGGGGTTCCAGTCACATCCAAGCAAACTAATCCTATGATGACTCTGAGAACCGACATTCACCCACCCGGTGTTTTCACTCTAGAGTAACCAACAATGTGATTGCCCTCAGCAGAAAGAATCACATGGTGACTAAAACACTCACAAGCCAGAGATGAAGAGATTGCAGTTCGGCAAGTTTGCAGCCGACCACTGCTTTTAATTGAGAAAATAATGAAGAGGCACATCATGAAGAAGGATACAGTGAGCAATCGAGCACACTGTTTCAGGGAGTCTGGATTCAGAAATATGAATGCCCTTGTCCCCAAAAATGCCAGCCTGGAGACATCCTCATCAATCACTTCAAGAATGTTTCATTTCAAATAAATGACTTTCCCACCAAGCCACCTGCTTCCTCTGAATTGGGATTCTGTGCTGGTGTGTTAGTATGGGCTCCCCAGAAAAAGAGACCGATAGGATGTGTACTGGTCAGGAATTCGTGGTTTGGTGTCTCTGGAAAACTCCAATATGATGGATGGATGGATGGATGGATGGATGGATGGATGGATGGATGGATGGATGTTTGGGTGGTTAGATGGTTGAATGGGTGGATGGATGGATCGATGGTTGGATGAGTGGATGGGTGGGTGGGTGGATGGATGGATGGATGGTTGGGTGGGTAGATGGTTGGATTGGTGGGTAGATGGATGGGTGGATGGATGGGTGGGGGTGGGTGGATGGATGGATGGATGGTTGGATGAGTGGGTGGGTGTGTGGATGGAGGGATGGAGGGAGGGAGGGATGGACGGATGGATGGATGGATGGATGGATGGATGGGTGGGTGGATGGATGGATGAATGGATGGAGAGATGGGTGGATGGGTGGGTGGGTGGAGGTGGAGGGGTGGAGAGATGGAGATGGGTGGGTGGTTGGATGGATGGATAGACAGATTAGATATATGGATGAATTAGATAGAAATATAGATAGAATCTATCTATAGATATATAGAGATCCATATAACAATATCTATATCAATCACTTATCTATCTATCTATCTATCTATCTATCTATCCATCTACACTGTATGTGTCCAGGTTCCCCAGAGACACAGAGCCAGTAGGACTTATATTAGTCAGGAATATGTAGTTCTGTATCTCCGGAGAACCCTGACTAATCCAATACTGACAAATGACCAATAGATGATGGATAGAAATTAGTTTCAGATATATCAAATATAGATACATAGACATTCAGGGATCCAGATATGACATATAGATCTCTCTATACATTTATAGACATATAAATCTACATATCTGCACACACCTCTATATCTCTATAGTTATCTAGCTGAATATAGATTAGAGAGATTAGGTCTATCTATACATTTCTATAAACCTATATATCTATTGTAGATGTGAACCACACTTGGAAAATACCCTCACAGTGACATGTACAGAAGTGTTTGACCACAGCTGGGCAACATACCCTGCCAAGCTGATGTGTAAAGTTAACCATCCCAGCTGGTATATATTTCCTTCCCTCTAGAACTTCCGTGGGGCAAGAACAGTCATCTTTCTCCAGACAGCACACACGTCACTGGGTCCCACCAGCCATAGGTCATGAAGCAGGGGGAACTCAGGTGGCAGGAAACTGAGGAAAGTGTAAGTCCTGGGAGGGTAGGCAGAGCTGGCTGTTCCGGGGTGTTCTCAAGGTCAGCTCCTTTGTTCCCCGAGAAATTTCCCTGCAGGCTACGTCAGCTCTGCTCTCTGAGCCTCAAGGGTGGAAAAGTACCCAATGTCACACAAGGGAAAAAAAATTCAATGTAATTTACACACTGAAATGCTCAGATCTTGAGTGAATTATTCCGTAAGGTTCTGTGAATATCCACTGAAGCACACAGTACTTTCCTGCATGGAAAATCGCCTTGTTCCCTCTCTGGTCAATCCCTCTCTCTCTGAGGCAAGCTCTGATCCTGATTCCTATCACCATAGGTCTCTGACTTATTCCAGAAGTTTATATCTATGGAATCACAGAGTATGTGTACTTTTGTGTTTGGCTTATTTCACTCAGCCTATTATTTTGAGACTTACACATTGTGTGTACATGTAGTTCATTTCTTCTCATTGCTGAGTAAAATTCAACAGTGTGGACAAAGCATGATTATCCATTCTGTTGATTAATGATCCACATGTGACTATTATAAATGTCTTATTAAACACTTTTCATACATGCACACATTTATTTTGGACAATTTACCCAGGAGCGGGATTACTGTGTCATAGAAGTAGATTTACCACTTTAAGAAACTGACAGTTTGCCACAGTGGTTATATTCCCACCCACAACATGTGAGAGTTTCAGTGTCCTTTGTGTCTTCTAGGCTTTTCTAGGCAGCATGGATATCATTATATCATATTATAGCCAAAGCTGCATTGGGTTTTTAATGTGCAAGTTTCTTGATGATTAATAAAGTTAAGTAGGTTTTCACATGCTTATGGACCATTTATGTATTTTTGTGTATGTGAAGTACCTATTTGCTTTTATTCTCTTCTCCTTCTTAGATTCCAATTACAATGCTGCACAATTTGATATTGTCCCACAAACTAAGACACTCTTATCTATTATATTTTTTTGTTTCTTTTTTTAAATATTTTTCCTCTTTGTATTTCTGCTTGGATACTTCCAATTAACCTGTCCTCAAGTTTGCTGATTATTTCCTCTGCTGAGTCCCTCTGTTATTAAACCCAATAAAATATTTATTTCTGATACTGTATTTCTCATTTTTACTTGATTTGTTTTATAGTTTTCATGTGTCTGCTAAAATTCACCATCTGTTCATATCTACTGCACACTTTTTCCAATAGATCATTTAGTATATTTCTCGTTATTTTAAAGCTCTTGTCAAATAATTCCAACATCTGAGCTATCCATGGGTCTGCTTCTATTTACTGTGTCCTTTCTTTCATCTTGATATACGAGACTGAAGTAAATAATATTTCCTTTTAAGATAGGGCACTTCCCTTCTGGTTCAGGCCACTGGTTTGGAGTGACTGAGTAAATGTATCTTTTTTTTTTTTACTTTTTATTTCTAGGAGAGAGAGAGAGAGAGAGAGACAGCGTGAGCAGGGGAGGGTCAGAGAGAGAGAGGGAGTCACAGACTCCGAAACAGGCTCCAGGCTCTGAGCTGTCAGCACAGAGCCAGATATGCGGGGCTCGAACCCACGAACCGCGAGATCATGACCTAAGCGAAAGTCGGACGCTTAACCGACTAAGCCACCCAGGCGCCCCGAGTAAATGTATCTTACAGTTAAGCTAGGTCTGACTTTTTGGCAAGTTTAATTAATTCACTACTATCTTCAAATGTTTTGAGAACGGGATAGGATTTTCCATGCTGTGACGCTTGGAGTCTGGGCAATGGCAAGATTTCCCAATTTGCTTCATGTTACCCAAACCACCAGTTTTTCATACCGTGAGATCTTGAGATTTACAAGTCGACCGATAGTTTTGAGCTCTCTGCATTCTGGTGCAGCCACAGACCTCGGGATACGTGTGGAGATCTTGTTCTGCCTGGGGTATGTGGATGGTTCTTTCGGTTCTCCCCTCCACCTGCCGCTAATGCCCATCGACAATCCCCCAGGTCTCCAGCTCACGCCCAGCCCTCGGCGCTGACAATCCGAAGTGCCTCTGACTGATTGCCGTCAGTTCTCATGCTCTGCCTCTACCCTCCTTTTGTACGTGGTTGTCTTGGACTTGGAAGAGGTACCATGAATGTCAGGGGAACCTCCAGCTTCCTGTCCAGCCCTGATCCTGAGCACTCGAGGAAGGCCTGTGGGAAAGACCTGTTCCATGACTGGGGCTCCTCAGAACTCCGATCTGTCCGCCTCGTGTGCCCATGAAAAGATTGTTAAAGTTCATACCCACTTGTCCTTACCCCATCTACGGCAGAATCCTGTCTCTCCTGGACGCACACCAAGGATGACAGTAGCCATGGGTCTCTTCTCTTCACTGGAAGCCTTGCCATTTTTTGGGATTAGGTTCCTTATGGGATTTTTTTCACATTCTAAGCTCTCTGATTGGTTTAGAAAGACTATGATTTTGTGGCTTACACATCTTGTCTGGGTTATCAAGAGCATCAGTCTCTTGGGAGACATCTTCCATGTCTCTCACCTTCTATTTTCTACCATTTTGTCTCTTGAGTTGTTTTCTATAATTATTTGCAGAGCACCCTATACCAATAGCCCATCATTTGTAACTAATCTGCTTATAGCCTGTCTCTCGGCTTTATACTTTGAAATATATACGTGTGTCTCCATCTTCTTGTTTTTAGTTCTGTTTTGTTCTTCACATCTATTGTCTGATAAATCTCCCTAATCTCTTGTTCTTCCATTATGCTTTCATATTCCCATCCAGTTTCTTTGAAATGTGAAATACACTTACTGTATGTATTCTAAATCTGAGAAATAAGATATATGCAAACTCCATAAACCCGGAGTTGTTCTTACTGGAAGTTCTCATCTGTTTAGTAATTTTATGGGTATGAGTATGAATTCATGCTCCTTGGAACTTTACCTGTGGGAATTCCTTAAGGACTGGACTTTAAAGAACCTTTCCTCTAACAAGGATTTGCCTTTGACTTTTCAGGTGCTTTAGTACAACTAAATTGCAAACGCTGTAAATTCATCTGGAGGGACTGGGGTCACCCAAGTGGTGCACATTCCTGTCCACGTTCATGAGTGGAAGACGTGGGGTAGGAATTCTCATGCAAGATCCTGTTTTGCGTGTGTGCTGGGGGGTGATTTTTCCTGATCCATCCATAGCTAGGATGGATGGGGGCTCCCACCCCTACCTTCTCTTTCTGTGGGTTGTTTCCTTGGCTTGACCCAGAGTTTCCTGAGTGTCCTGGATTCATGGGGTGTGGATGTCACCCCTACTGTTCTTTCTCCAGGCTTTGTCACCTCTACCCCTCCCTGTGGCCTGCACACCTCAATCCGTCTGCCACCCGAGACTGGCTCCCTCCCTCCCGTTCTCACCCAGGCAGGTGCTGCAGTGATGCCCCTGCGTGTGGATTTTATCTTCCTTGTCCTGTCTCACCTTCAGCAGATTTTCTTATTCTCTGCCAGCTCAAATGTGCGCTATGTTTTGAACGTCTTATTCAGCGTTTTTCAGTCTGCAATTCTGCAGGATTCCTTCTTTAACTTGTACCTCTTTTGGGCTTTCCTGACAACTAGTGTGCAAGTTTGTGCTTTCTGGGGACCCTTGGGAGCTCTATTTTTAAAGCACACTTCAGGACGTGGGCTAAGTTCAGGGTAGTTGTGTGTAGTTCTATGCACTCATCTGCATGATGGCCTTGCAGAACTTCCAGAGGAGAGAGAGCACACTCCTTCCTCAGACTTTTAAAACTTTGGGTTAAAGTGACTTCTACATTAGTCTTTACTTTGTCAATGCTGCTGTCAATGTTGAAATGAATGTAGATATTACTAAGTATAAAAGTGAGGTTGAATAAATCTGTGCCTGCTTGATAAAGGGAAGTGCGTAATCAAGTCTGGAATCCCAGGGAAATGCTGTGAGCCGGTCCAGGGTAAAAGTGGAAGTAAGCAAGCCTGGAGTTCTTCACACAGGGAGCTTTTCCAATTCTGCAGAGAAGAAACACCTCCTGCGTGGATACACATGCTGGGGGCAGATGGTGGCATGGGCATTAGAAACAGTGGATTCTAGACTGAAGTCACGGAGACGTGGCTTGCATGCCATCCCTGCTGCCCTGTGCCCGGTTCCGGGGGTGGTGGGGCTGAGAGCACCCTTGCCCTTGTGTCTTGTGTGGTCCCCTGGCCCCCACTCTACTGGCCAGGGTACACCAGCAGCTCCCTCCTGAGACAAGGCGAGTGGCTATAAATCAAGTCTGACCTTTCAGATACCTTTTGTCATGCCTTTGCTCAGTCCACCTGGAACTGAGACTCAGGAGACACCTTACCCGTGGCTACCGACTCCTCACGAGGCTGCCAGACCCAGAACAGGTTCCTAACTTCTGCTCAGTGCTCTTCACAAGCCACTGTGTCACTGATTTGAGGCCACCTAGTCTGTCTGCCACTCAGCCCTGGGGACAGCGATGCCCCTACCTGATTTTCAAGCAGGCTCCCAGGAAGACAGAGATACAATATTCCTCTGTTTTAATAACAGTGGTTTGTCTTGAAAAGCTCTACTGAGCAAAAAATCTAAACATTTAACCAAATGAAATTAGTGGCACTTAATTACTTCAATAATTAACAATGAATATGGTGATATTTTGATATAAATTTGAACATTTAAAGCAAATCTCCCCCCCCCCCCAAAAAAAAAACAGTACCCAACCAGAATCAACAAGAAAACGATAAAGACAAAAGAAAGCAATCAAAATAATTCCATTCCAATGGTGGACGATTACTAGCTGTCAATTACCAAACCACCAGGATCCTAGCCAAATGCTATTAGAGCATTAATGGGCTTGGCTAATAAAAAGCAATCTCCCCAAGGTGAATCTCCTTGATGGGGCAGCGTGGGGCAAGCTGAGGGCAAAAGACAGGCTGACACCCACCCCCCTGCCCCCGCCATAATATGTGTGATATTCCTCAGACACTCCTGGCCTCCCAAGAACAAGAGAAAGGGAGTTAAGTGCTTGCCATGGTGACATGGGAAACTAAGGCAGATGAAAAATTAAATTCTCTTACTGCCTACAGCCCATTGACAAGTCCTTGAAACCCGCAAAGTGACCTCCCTCTGGGAGCTCAGCTGCCTCGAGGAGGACACTTTGCTGGGGGCAAAAGAGCACCTTACTTCACATGATCCCAACCTCGAGGACCCTGTAAGTCTACTTCTTTATCTCATCTGCCCCAAGATACACGCTGGCCGTCCTCTTCCAAGCTTATGGCTCCTGATACACATCTGAAGGGTCTCATCACTGAGGTTTTATTAGAGGGCAATTTGCGGCGTTTCCCTAGCAACAGCTAGTCCCTCAAGGTCCTGAAATCTTGTTTCCAAAATACCTTAGAGACTTTATCCCTGACCCCTTTCCAGCCTGACGGCATATAGTGAGATGACCGTCACAAGCCGAGCACAGCTCTTCCTGCCCACGGGTCCTGTTCCCTGCTTTAATAAAATCACCTTTCTTCCACCAAAAACATCTTCAAGAATTCTTTCTTGGTCGTCGGTTCTGGAACAACCCCATCATCACCCCAAGCCTTCATCATCCTGAGCTCAGATTCTCATGATCTGCATCGGCAACTCTCAAGGGCACTGTATTTTCTATAGAACAAAGTCACCAACATTTCTGGGGTGACTCTTAGGAAGATGTGACGTATGGTGTGAAGTCTTGGACATCGAGACAAAAGACAAGTCCCAGGGACGCCAAAGCCTCAGGAAGTCACAGAAGGACAGACACCCCCCCCCCCCCCACCTGCCAGCCGCGAGTTCCCAGCCTCACTTCCACCCCGGTGGGATGAGGGTAACAAGGAAGGGTGTGATCCCTCAGCAGGTCTCAAGGGTTCCCTGCCAGAAGCCCCTTCCCCAGGCGGAGCCGTGCCCCAGCGGCTCATGCAGCCTGGGCGTCCTTGGTGGCCCCCCCCCCCGCCCGGAACACACCGCAGGAGAACTTCGGGTTCATCTGAGGTCCTTGGTGTCTGTGCTCGCCTAACCCTGCGTCCCCGCGGCCGGTGCGGCGCGCCCCCTGCAGGCGGGCCGGGCGCCGACGGGCGCCACGCTTCCCACGGTCGCTGCTGCTGCTTGAATCCCGCGCAGGCTTCTCTCGTTTCAAGCTCTTTCGTCCCCCTCCTCTCTCGCCCCGCGGCCACACCGCGGACTCAGGGTGAGAGGAACGCGGGAAAGGCGCACGTGGCAAAACCAAGCCGTCGGCCATCACGTTTCCCTGGCCCTCGGCGGGCCGAGGAAGGGCGCATGTGCGCTGAGCGGAGCCGGGAATCAGGCAGCGGGAGCCGCCGGTTCCGGGTTGCATTTATCTCGCTTTATCCCCCCCGCCCCCGCCCCCGCCCCCATCCATCAGTCCTCGGAGGACCCGGCCCTGCAGGCAGGGGTGGAGCGGAGACGGGAGGGTCCGCAGTTCCACTGTCAGGAAGCTCCGGGTGGTCAGCAGAGGTGGGTGAGGAGGGCACGCGTGCCCCACGATGGCGTCCGGCCGGCCGAGGTGGGGTCAGGAGTGGCGGGGGGGGCGGGGGGCAGGAGCCAGGGCCCCGGGAGCGGGCCGGCGGGGGGCGGAGGGCCGAGGTGGGGGTCAGGAGGG
>NW_024081339.1:457135-570356 GCF_003009895.1 Hyaena hyaena
GGGGGGCAGGAGCCAGGGCCCCGGGAGCGGGCCGGCGGGGGGCGGAGGGCCGAGGTGGGGGTCAGGAGTGGCGGGGGGGGCAGGAGCCAGGGCCCCGGGAGCGGGCCGGCGGGGGGCGGAGGGCCAGCGTGCGCCCTGCTTCCGTCTTGAACTCACTCCACGCACACGGTACGGAACGAACATGGAAAATTACATGAAAACTTGCACGGGGCCCCGATTTGAACTATTAAAAGCGCATAGTAGCCACGCACACTTGCACAGACACGACCAGGTGGGTCAGCTTCGGTGCACGCCCAAGGCGAGGAGGGTTCAGGGCTGGCCTTTCCGACCCCCGTTTTCCTCTCCTGTCAGCTGCGCACCCCGGTGCGGGGTGACGTCACCCACCGCAGCACTTCCTGAGCATTTACCGAGAATATTCCTGACGACGCACGGACAACCTAGACCCGCGTTTCCAGGCGGGAGGGGGCTGCCGGCCCCTCCTGAAGGGAATGCGGGGGCCCCTCACGGGAGGCTCCTTACCCGCAGCCCCAGACCACCCCACCCCACCCCTGGGCGCAGGCTGCGGCTGCCCGGGAACCAGGGGTGCCCCCGATGGGGCAGAGTCCTGCCCCGAGAGCTGGCGGACGCGGTCCCTGGCCCTGGTGACCCCGCCCGGGCCACGCGAGCTCGGGGAGCCCCTCCCTTCACACCAGCACCCCCGAAAGTCGGCCTTCCTCAGAACTCTCTAGCGGCCCGAAAAGAACGTTCTGCGTGTCACACGCACGCACGGAAGGTCTCGGACAAAGTGCACAGCAACTGACGGAAACAGGGCGGAGGTGTTAACGGTGCCGCCTCCCTGTGGAAACCCTTTCCCCTACGTTTCTAGAACATTCCACGCTGAGCGGTCTCAGGCAGGTGGATTCAGTACCGGCTGGCGCCTGAGCTCCGCGCACACCGCCGGGGCCCTGCGCCCGACGGGGCCTCCGAACGGAATCCGCACGGTCAGCGCGGGCAGGCGCGGGGCCCGCCGCCCTCGACCCCGGCGCCGCCCGCGCCCGTCTGTCCGGCCACGCGGCTCGAGGGCCGGGAGGGCTCAGAACAGGCGGGGCGCGTGCGTTCGCGTTCGGCCGGGAGGCAGGGTGTGCTCCCGGATGCGCGGCCCTGGCTTCCCGCTCTCCCCACTTACTGCCGGGGAGGGTGGGCGAGGCACGACAGTCGCCCCCGGGCACAAAGTACGGAGGGAACCAGGCCTCCCGGTGAAAGGCTCCGCGAGTGTGGACTGTGCTCATCAGCCACATCCCAGGGACGGCGCCCTTGGCGGCGCGGCCGGAGTTGCGCACGGGTGAGGCTGCAGCGCCCCCTGCTGGCCACGGTGCAACGCTTTCCATTCCCACGTTAAATCCAGGCTCCTAATTTTAAAGGTTCAGTCTGAGGTACTCCATCACATCCTGTCTTAAAGAACATGGATGGACGTGAGCGTGTTATGCTGAGCGAAATAAGTCAGGCAGAGAAGGACATATATCATGTGTTTGCACGTATAGGAGGATGAGGAGGAACTTAACGGAGGACCGTGGGGGAGAAGAAGGGGGAAATGGTGGGGGAGGGGGAGGGAGGCAAACCATGACAGACTCTTGAATGCTGAGAACACACTGAGGGCTGATGGGGGTGGGGGGGAGGGGGGATGGGCACGGAGGAGGGCGCTGGTGGGGATGAGCACTGGGTGTTATATGCAAACCAACTTGACAATAAACTATTTGTAAAAAGAAAAAAAAAAGAGTGACCAAGTGCGCTCAAGGGTGGAAAATGACAGCCTGGAGTGCCACATGCAGGCTGATTCTGTGCTCCGAACGAAAAGCTGGGACTTCCTGAGGGGAGTCCCTGCGGACAGGGCTCAGCAGTGAGTTAGGGTCACAGAGCCACAAGGCTCACTGCCCCTGCTCACGGCCACTGCCCCGGGGACAGCGCCTCAGGCTCCTGCGCCCTCGGCGCCCGCGGCCCCGCCCAGAGTGTGCGGCCTGGCCTGGGGGTGGCCTGGGGGTGGCCTGGGGGTGGCCGCAGGGCAGCGGCCAGGCCTGCCCCGGGCGCTAATATTAAGCTGTGTGGGACCCGGCTTGGGCCGCCCAGAGCCTGTGTGCTTCCTGGGTGCACAGGACACAGCTCTGGCCTAACCCCATCCAACTCCAGGTTCGAGTTTGTTTATTCATTTCTCCGAAATGATAAAACCCACAGGGGTGTCCCGCCTGGGCGCCAGAAATTAAATCGAACAGCAGCTTACAACTGCCGCACCCTCTGACGGGAAGGGAAGCTCGGGCCTGTTCCTTACCAGGCTGCATCACGGACCGAGGCTGACGGGTGACCCCACCCACCCAGGGGTCAGAGAACAGTAACCGGCACAAAATGTCACCATTCTCCACCGATTAAGGACACCGACACCCCAGGTTAGGTGTTCTGAAGCCTGCCCGCCCACCTGCTCTTCTCTGGCCCTGAAGGCCCTCTCCTTCGGGAAAGGCTCCCCGAGTCCCCGCCACCCACAGGAGGCAAAATGCGTCACCTGTCCCGACGTCGCGGGTCCGGCGCAGACAGATGGCCACCTGCCTGCCTCTCTGCCTTCTTAGCCCGGGGCAGGAGACGGCCACCAAGGGGCGACCCCTGTCCCCGGCCCGCGGAGCGTCAGGTCCCAGGAGGTACCGAGGCGGGCAAGTTCTCCCCGCCTGTGACCACGCACACGGCTTTGAACAGTCTCCCCAGGCCATCACTCCCCGCCCCCTGCCCGCCCCCGTCCACCTCCCCCCTCCCGGACTCCTGCCCGCCCCGGTCTGCCCCCCACTCCTGCCCGGTCCGCCCTGCCCGCCCCCGACTCCTGCCCGCCCCCGTCCGCGCCCCCCCAGGACTCCTGCCCGTAAAGGCTGCCACCCCCACTTGCAGGTCTCCTGGCTCCCACGTTCCAAAGGCACACCTAGGCCTCCTGATCCCAAGCACCAGCCTGTGAGCCTGTCCCCAGCCCCGGCGCCCAGCTCCGTGACCTGGGGATCTGATTCCTGCCCCTCCCGCAGCGCACAGTTCAGCAGCGACCTTACGTCCGTCCACGACGGGTCTGAAACCCCATACTCTCCCCGCCCCCCCAAAACCTCCTGACAGGTCTCTGCTTCCCCTCTTGCCCCTTCCCGTCATCTGCCCCAGTGAGAGGTGACCTCATGGGACCCCTCAAACCTCCCTCTGAGAGTGAAGGCTCCTGGGCCCCCGGGTGCCGGTGCCGGCGTTGTCTGCTGACTGCACCCGCACCACCGCTCCCTTACGGGGTGTCGGGCCACCCGGCCTCCTTCCGGCACCTCGGGCGCTGCGCTCAGACTGCGGACTCACGGGGGGTGGGGGGCTCCTCCGGGGCAGCTCGCAGGCCTCAGAGCTGGGCAGTCGCTCCCCAGCCCCTCCCCGCGACGCCCCACGCCCAGCAAATCCTGGTAGAAAGAACAACAGGCCAACAAACAGCTTCCAAAGGGCAGCGCACAGTTATTCATGAACGTCAGTCACGCGTGTTGTAATTAAACACACGAGGCAGGAGCGACAACGTAGTTGTCACATGTAATTTTTAAGGGGCAGCAACACCTGTAAGTAAACGAAGGGCGGCAATCCGCTGGCAGTTCCGCGGTGCCGGGTGTCACCACGCGCGCCCCAGGGAGCGCGCCCCGCCGCGGTGACGGCTCGCGGCTGCTTCTGTTTGGAGCCGCCCTCTGGTCTGTGGCCAGAGAGACGGTTCCGTCTTGGGCGAGAACGCCCAGCGTCACTCTTCACGGATCAGAACAATCACGTGCATGGCTTACTTTTTATTTTTTATTATAAAAAACACATACAAGAGTTTTAAGAAATGATGAGTATAAGACAAATCGGAACCACGGTGAGTTATTAAACCCATTTTCTATGTACAAATACTACAATTCCGAAAGTGGAATATCATCAAATGTGAAACACATTATAGCACTGTCCACATGTACACGGCACACACAGAGGCCTGGCCGCGCCCGCCTCCGACTCCTTCAGATAGCGACGCGACACGACCTTGCCCGTGACCTTCCGCTCCTGGGCGCTCCTGGTCCTGATGCAGTGACACGGCTCTACGGAACTGCGGGGACCGGAAGGAGACGCCCCGCGGCGGGGCTCGAAGGCTCCCCCGGGGCTTCCTGTGGCTCGTGCTGTGCCTACTGGAGAAACAGTTCTGTAGCCCCTTTCCGGCTCACACCGTGGAAGTCTTCTAGGTCTTTCTTAGCCATTCATTCTTTCCTAGTCAATCATTTCAGCGCAACGTCCAAAATTAGCTCAGGAACCAAATCAATGCTTTTATATTAAATTCATTATAAAATGCCACTCAATTTTAAAAAGCGACTAAAAGGACACTTTCTGCAGCAAAAAAGGGCTAAGTTCAAGTTTTTGTTGTTTGACCAAGACACAATAACACAACCCACATGTCATGGAATCACAACAGCCTTAAGTGAAATGTACGCGGTTTGGGGGAAGGCCCGGCCCCTGCTGGCTTCCATGTCCTCCCCACGGCGACGGGGGCATCTGGGCGCTTTCGGTCTTCTACGACTTTCTTTCTGAAACCCCAGTCCGGGTTCTAAGGGCTGACTCGTCTGTTCGTGCTGGAGACACTGAAGGCACTTCTCTAGGCGCAGGGCCCGCGGCCTAGCCCACGTCCTCGGCGCACAGGGAGCTGACCTCCTCCAGGCAGCTGAGCACGGCCGACGGCACGCTGTGGGACGTCTCCCTGCGCCAGGCTTCCAGGATGCGCGAGATCTCCGCCGGGTTGCTGGGACTCAGGTCGCACAGCGCGTACACGGCCGCCAGCTGTATGCCCCACGGTATATCTGCAAAGAATTTTCCCATCAGTCACGACCCAAGGAAATGGCTGTTGCTCGGAATTTTAATGCTGCGATCTGCTGAAGTACTATTCAAACACAGGGCGCTTTCTGCCAGCAATGAAAAACATGAAAGACAAAACCCAGTGAAAAAATTAACTGAAGACCCAGCCACACGTGGAAAGAGAATCGCAGGAGAGCCGGGGGCAGGCCGGCATGTACGGCTCTGGGAGGCTCCCCCGTGGCACCCACGCATCCACAGGGGTGGGTCCGGAGCCTTCCTGAGACGAATGACCACCACACGGCCACCACATAGCCACCGTGAGGTTTACACACGGACTCGGAAAAGGAACCGATCCTGGGGCCGAAAGCCCTTCAGGGGCAGACCACGAAGCTGAAGCTTACGGCGACGGCACAGGCCATGTATGTTAAGGTCCTTTCCCGTTTAGCCTAAGTTTATTTACAAGTTCTTTACTGAAAATTTAACTTAGCTGAATTTCAGTTAAATTATAATTGAAGAACACAATGTAAAACCCACACACACTCAAACGCCAGTGCTGGAAGGTAGGCACAAATGCAGGTTTTAAAATTACCCCTCAAACATTTAAAAAAAAAGTGGGGGTAGAGGGGGAGCGCCTGGGTAACTCAGACAATTGAGTGTCTGACTCTTGATTTCGGCTCAGGTCACGATCCCAGGGTCATGGGGTCAAGCCCCCTGTCAGCTCTGCGCTATGTGTGGAACCTCCTAGAATTTTCTCTCCCCCTCTGCCCTGCTCCACCTCATGCCCAGATGCTCTCTCAAAAATAAATAAACATTAAAAAAATAATGTAAAATAAAATAACTCCCAAGACAGGCAGTGAGAGGTGCACGGCGCACAGGAGCTCCGAGAGGGTTTCCCAGGGGAGCAAGGGACATAAGTCACCGCAGCGGCAGAGCACCTACCTTCATCCTGGGCGTGCTGGATAAACATGCCGATAACCGAACTGATATTCTTCACAGCAGATGGGAACCCTTCCTTCAAGCCCAACTGGCCTAACCGACCTAGGGGGAAAATAAACCAAACTGTAAGCAATCTTAGGTTAAATGTTAACTTTTCGTCAGAATTTAAAATTCACGTTTTCTTTCACGTAACATTATGCACATTAAGGAGAAGGATCCTCGAGCTGAAGCAGGTGTCTGTCCTCACCTGAGAGCTGGCCGGACAGTAAAGCTCCAGGATCCTAAGGCACTACTTGTCCCCGGGGGGGTGGGGGTAGTGGCGGCCAAGATGACTAACTGTCCCTTCTCGGGTCACACAGGTGACACACGACATGAGGCTTTCTCTGCCGAGGGAAGGGAGTGGGGTTTGGTGGAATGTGCGGTCTCCGGGGGCCCCATGTGAGAACGGGTCAGGAGGCCCCAGGTGGGGCCGGCGCACCGGCAGGCGGGGCTCTGGACCGACATGGTGTGGGCGGCGCAGCCCCCGGCGATGTCGCAGCCCGGGGCACACAGGCGTGGCTGGCAAGGTCCCCAGGGTCCAAACGGTTTCACAGCAAAACAACACTAACTGAGAAGTGACCAGCCTTCTTCCCAGTGCTGGAGAAGACGAAGCCTCACCACCAGGGCCGATCGGATGATGGGGCCCTGGGCACCCATCCTGGTGGCGGTCGCGAGGAGGTCACTGTTCGTCCCCACGAACTCCTAGTCTGAAGCGAGTTTCACCCAACAATGCCCCCTTCGAAGTGCTCACAGTTACTCTTACTAAGCTGAGATGCCCACGTCCACGTCCGGCAGCCCGTAAGCTGCCGTGGGTGCCGCGGGCACACGTCCCACCCGGTGTGCTGGCTGCCCCGAGGAGGCGCCCCATGGTGGCTCCTGAACCCGGGGCGGAGCGGGGACTTGGCCGTGAAACGCCCCCCTTTCACTGCTGGAATGACTTGCAACCGACAGCCATTCAGACCCAGACAGACATTTTCTCAAAAATGAATAAAGTGAGCCAGTGACAGCGAGGAAGTCCGTCACTGCTGTCAGTGACAAAACGTGAGCTCTTAAGCAAAATCGGAATTCTGGGAAAGCTCCCATCAGCCACGCTGGACCTGACAGCTTCAAAGTCGAAGACCTGTCCGACCGCGGACACCCGTGAGGATATTTATGCCCGCTTGCTGTGTACAGGTGGCAGCCGCAAGAGCTGCGCACACCCGCATAGTCCTGGGAGGCGCGCGGGGAGTCGGGGCGGGCCGGCCCTGGGGGAGTGGTGAGGGTGCACAGGGCACACCGCATCCCCGCGGGGAGTCAGCGCGGGTGCAGGGCCAGCGAGGGTTCACAGGGCATCCCCACGGGGAGTCAGCGCGGGTGTGGGGCCGGCGAGGGTGCACAGGGCACAGGGCATCCCTGCGGGGAGTCAGCGCGGGTGCGGACCCGGCGAGGGTGCACAGGGCACAGGGCATCCCCTCGGGGAGTCAGCGCGGGTGCGGGCCCAGCAAGGGTGCACAGGGCATCCCTGCGGGGAGTCAGCGTGGGTGCGGGCCCGGCGAGGGTGCACAGGGAACAAGGCATCCCCGCGGGGAGTCAGCGCGGGTGCGGGCCCGGCGAGGGGGCACAGGGAACAAGGCATCCCCTCGGGGAGTCAGCACGGGTGCGGACCCGGCGAGGGTGCACAGGGCACAGGGCATCCCCTCGGGGAGTCAGCGCAGGTGTGGGCCCGGCGAGGGTGCACAGGGCATCCCCGCAGGGAGTCAGCGCGGGTGCGGGCCTGGCGAGGGTGCACAGGGAACAAGGCATCCCCGCGGGGAGTCAGCACAGTGCAGTTCTCACGCAGTGTCGGAGGGTCCCCGCAGCGAGCTCAAAAGGCTATTAAAACACCCAGCAGCTCCGTATAAAACCAGATTTTCTTCACATGTTTCAACCGAACAGCCGAGCACACGAGCCCGGAGCACAGGAGACAGGACGCGGACATGGATGGAGAGGAGACGAGGTGCGGAGGGAGAGGAGGTGTGGACGGGGAGGAAGTATGGACGCGGGGCAAGTGCGGACAGGCAGGAGGTGTGCAGCAGGATGACATGAGTTCTGCTCAGGCTGGTTTTCTTTGGCAACGACGTCTCGCTGATGGAACACGGGTTTTTAGTGCGGATTTATGTGACTGGCTAAATGTTACCTTCAATTTGCACATACTCCCCTGGCGGTAGCACCTGGACTGACAAGCTCACTGAAACCCTCTGAAGGGGAAGGCCGACCCGCTGAGCCACGTGGTAGCCCCCGGCCACCTGGATCCTGGAGGTGAGCTCGCTTCCAAGCGGAACCCGCTCCCTCGTGTTCCTGTCCCTCCTGTCCCTCAGGAAGAGGATTCCAGACGCACCCAGATGCCCTTTTCTCCGAGTCCTTTTCCTGAGTTTCAGGACATCACCTTGTAATCCCATAGTCGTGTGTCTGTGCTTTCTCGGCACGACACACGTCCTCAGCTGCGCACGTGAACCCCAGACATCAGTGCCACCGCCATTCTGAACATGGGAGACTGAGGCACGGGACACTAAAGCAACCCCCATCACTTAGCATATGCTACAGAGCTCAGTACTGGCTCCACGCGCGCCGAACGCGGTCATAGCAGACACCTGCTAAGTTCCCACTGACGAATGGAGGCAGGAAAACTTGGAATCCAGAACGAAACTATAAAAATCAGGTAATTTCTGGGCAATCTTTCACTGAGCTTGGAAAGTAATGTATTTTAGAGATCAGGAGTTTCAATTAGTGAGCTCTCAATTATCTGCTTCCAATCAGCTCAAACTACTGTCTGCTCCCCGGCCTGTCCTCTGAGACAATCTACGCGGCTGCTCAACACATACGTGACAGCCGCGGAGGGGAAGGGCGTGTGCCACACAGACATGGGCTCGGCCAGCCTTGGGGTGTGCGTGTACTCCCAGATAACAGAATGCCTCCTTTTCTTTCGATTACAAGTGCCTAATAAAGTGGATTTTATAAGCTCTTCAAATTAATAGAGCTACCAGGGGTCAAATAAGAGGCAGCCGTGAGTCGGAGGTAGGAGGCCTGGGGGAAGGACTTTGTACATGAGGACAAGACGACAGACACACCTGCCCTACAGGTGGGAAGAGCAGTCCCCCCAGAAGGACTGGGGGTCCAGGGGGCTCGGCCACACGACGATACAAGTAGGCAATGAAGAGTTAGCCTCACTGTCACAGGCAACACTCTCCAGCACGCAGGGGGGCATGAGGGGGGCAGCTGGGGGCCGGTGGGGGCCGCCGAGGAGCCCCTAGGAGTCACTGAGGAGTGCAGGTGCGGCACGCTACGAAAGACACGGCTTGAGACAATTTCAAAGCAAAGGTGAGGAAAGGCCGGGGCGCCTGGGTGGCTTAGTCGGTTAAGCGTCCGACTTTCGCTTAGGTCATGATCTCGTGGATCGTGGGTTCGAGCCCCGCATCGGGCTCTGTGCTGACAGCCAGCTCAAAGCCTGGAGCCTGTTTCAGAGTCTGTGTCTCCCTCTCTCTCTGACCCTCCCCTGTTCACGCTGTCTATCTCTCTCTCTCCTAGAAATAAAAAAAAAAAAAAAAAAAAAAAATTAAAAAAAAAAAAAAAGGTGAAGAAAGGCCTGGGAGAGGCCGGGTGGACGCCGGCAGCAGTGGCTACCTCAGCCTGGCCTGCAGACCCCTGGTGACCCGATGTGGGAGGCGCTGCCCTCGCTTCCAGGCCGCAGGAAACCCCGCGTGGGCCCCCCAGGAGACTCGAAAGCTCGTTAGGGGCAAACGGTGCTACACAGCTTTGCCCTCAATGGAATCCAGTGGCAGACAGACTTCAGTCTCAGCTCTGCCCCTTCCCACCGACAGACCTCAGATGAGAGCGTGTGACCTTCCCTAGCCTCAGCCCTGCCCTGAAATGAGTGGACTGAAGCAGCTTCTGGCGCTTCCCCACATTCCCCTCGATCGAGAACAACCCAACACGCCACAAAATGCCCCACGACATTACCACTCAGAGACGTTAGAAGAAACCCCTTTGCATAGTCCCGTGCGACCATCTGCTAACAGCACTGTTCACACCCCCACCAGACATCACGTACCCCTGAACTGTCCGGACAGAAAGCGTCTTTTGTCTCCCATGGAATGAAAATGCATTAGGGTTTTGCAAGTTTGAAAATAAAAATAAGGACAACTCCTCTATTTGAGGAATGATGGCTGTGCCATTATGATTAAAATCACGGCTTACCAACTTATTTGCTAAATTCTAGTGCGTCAGCCTCGGAAATTGCACAAAGGTCCTCTAACGGAGGTTCTTCTTAGAAACTGTTCAAACTCCAAACGGGACAGGGGTGCAGGGGTCCACGCACAAATGGCCTGGACACAACTTCTCACAGCTCTGCTTGTTCTAACGAGCGAGCCACACCGGCCCCCACCCCCACCCCGGCCCCCCTTGCCCGGCACTATGGCTTCAGCGCCCGCCGATGGCCGCAGCTAGCCACGCCGAGCGCCCCTGGCTGGCACTGGCCCCTGTCCCCAGCCCTGTGTGTCCACACCCGCCTCGGGTAGGCACGCTTGTCCGGCCACCCTGGGTGTCAGCAGGCCCAAGGAGAATTCTCCAGGCCTGACTCTGCTCTTATTTTCACATTATCACTTCCTAGTTATCCATTCTTTGAACCACATTTATAAATTTGTAATTACCATTTTATCCTGCGCTGTTAATTACATGCTATCGATTATTCCTGGAACACGGAACTTCATCGTACATGGCTTCATTATACAAGTACACACGTTTTTTTAAGAAGCTTCTCAGGGAATCTGGACGACCGGCCAACGTGGAAGGCGTGGACCCCCGAGGGCAAGCTGCAGGGCGCAGCACGTGAGAGGCCGGGCCCGCCGCAGGTGCACGGGACCGCGCGGGAGCACCAGAGGCGCAGCCCTCCACTCCCACGCCTGCTTCCTCTTGTTACAACCAACACGTGTGCAAACAACCTCCTGCAACAACAGCGGCAAAAATCACGCCATATTTTGTAAGCGTGACTTCAAAAAGTTCGTGTTCGTTTCAAAATCCCAAAGATACTTTATCGAGGTCGATCTGTGTATTTGTAGACTGAACACCTTCTAATGTTTTGTCTTCCAGAAGGCTTTGCAAGGTAAAATAAATTAGTTCAATGTAAAATAAATTACGAACACTTTTCCCAAATGTGTAAGAGAAGCTGCTATTGACAGGAGAACGTGCAGACACACAGGCCTCCCGCCTGCCGTCCGTGGCCCTCGTGTCCTTCCTGCTTCCCGCTGAGGACGCACACTGTTCCGGGGGCCCGAGAGGGAGCGCTGTGGCACACGTGTGGCGGCAGTGCCCCCCTAGAGCGGCTCGCCCGCCCCGCGTCCGCACCTCTATTCACCTCTGCATGCGGCTCTCCCCCTCCATGGCCGCGGACACTCCCTGGGCTCGCACACTTCACTCCAAGAGTATTTTCAGTCATTTCCAGTGAAACTGGTCTTCCTGGAAAGCAGGTTGCCGTCTTGACCCATTTTACACACTTGCTTAGCACAAGGTTCTTAGGTTTGCGTGTGCAGGAGGCACAGAGCAGGAATGGCTCCCAGCTGAGACGGTAAGCAAAGCAGCCACAGGCAGATCTGTGTAGAAGACTCCCTCAGACAACCTAAATAATACTCTTGAACCTTCTCTCCTGTGGCACGGTCTAAGTGATTACTGAAGTTCTAGGTAATCAAACTCCAGAGACCCTGAAAAGTCACAGGAAACACCTTCCAGGATCTGAGGGGCTACCACACAGGCTGTCAGATGGACCCTGTCTGCTGAGCCCCCCGGGGCCATGCTACGCATGCAGACGGAGAAGTCAGGAGAGCCTTCCACAAGTTACAGGCTCATCACGGGTAACCCACAGGGCTTGGAGGGCACCGTGTCACAGATGAGGCAGAGAGGAAAAAAATGAGTAAAGCTAAGACGTTAACAATTTGTAGGTGACAGGGAGGCGCAGCACCAAAAAGCCACTGAGGTCCTCCTTACTGGAGATGGAGAAGAATCTATGCCTATTTAAAATACGGTTAGACAATGATTTTAATTTCTACGTGTCAGCTTGGAGGAAAACAAAGCTGCTCCCCAGGCCCGGAACTGCAGGACGGACCCTGCTGGGCAAACAGGAAGGACCCTCGCTGCGTGGCGGGAGACACCGAGTTTAGAAACCAGAGGAGACCAGAGCGTCGTGTACAGCGACTCCGTGTGGCAGCGTGCGCACGTGTGCTGCGAACAGCACGGACTGGGGAGCGCGCGCTCAGTCACACACAGTGTGCCGGCACGGGGACGTCACCTCTGACAGAGCAGGGGAAAACCGGAGTCCGTAAGAGAAAATATCTACTCTGATGACGGTAAGGTCACTCCTCATGGTGAAGTTTCAGTCAGCGTACATTCCTATACCTCTATTCCCTACACAGATGTGCTCAATAACAATATCAGTAAGAAGAAAGAGCTTAATAAAACAGACAACTCACCAATCAGCCTCAGAATCGATGCTATAATAATGTCAGGAGTATATGCGATGTTTGCGTGTCCTTTTCGGTATTTTATCCACTTATCCATTACAGGCCACAGCTCTTTACTACGAAACAGTAACAGCACATGTTTATGTACACGTGTAGGAAAAGAACATACACACGGCACCACTCAAATGTTAACAACCTAAAAATGGTCCATGAAAGACAATAAAGAAGAGGGACTTTAGAAAAAAATTTTATTTATTTTTAAAAGTAGGCTCCACACCCAACGTGGGGCTCGAACTCACAACCCTGAGATCATGAGGTGCACACTGTACCAACTGAGCCAGCCAGACGCCCACGAAGAGGGACTTCTGAAGATGTAAGTTTTCAGGTTAAGATGGGAAGAGACGGGAAGCTCACACACCCTCCAACGGCCCAGGACACTGCGCCCACGCTGGCTTGCACGAGGGCACCAACACCCAGGCTCGCACCCTGACTTGGTGTTCACCCTCTTCTCAAGGCTCTGAGCAGAGAGGCTGCACAACGTCTCCGGATCTCAGAACGGGGAGGCGGGGTCGGGATTTCTGCTGGCGCCTTCGGGATGTGCACGGGGCACCTTGTTCTAGGAGCCCAGCACGTCCTCACCTGAGAAACTCTCTCCTGACTGAAACCACCACCAATTCCTCTTTGCTTTCTCTCCTTCCAAAAACAGATTTCCTTCTTAACAGCATTTGCAGTATTAGAAAAGCTGCATGACGACACACAGGAGAAAAATGTCACTTACAGGTGCCCCGCATGACGTACCTGCAGATGGTATTACTCCACTAACTCTGGACCTTTCCTTCCACCTGCTTCCTTATGTGCACGTGCAGAACACCTGGTGAGGGTGAGCACAGCCCTGAGGGGTCCTGGTCTGGACTTGCTCAGGCGGAGGTCTTGGTCTACAGCACTCTGCCCTCATGCCCAGGGCGGGACCCGGCCAGAGCACTACTGACCAGGACCACGTCCGTGGTCTGTCACCCTACCCATGGGGCTCCCACCAAGAGCCAGGAGATGAGGCCCACACGAGGCATGTGTGCCTTTACAGATGGCACCAGACGGCTGTCACATCCTTACTCGTTAGCAAAGGACTGTGAGATGCCGTCATGTCAATACCTGAACATCCGTTTGCAGCTATTTATCTTAACACAGCTGTGCCTCATTACACAGGTACCACCATCCGATTCTCTCCTGTTTCCCTGGCAGACGGCTACTCTTTCCCTAGTGTTAAGAAGAAAAAAAGAGAGTATGCTTTTCCAGAGATCATAAGCAAGTATCTCTAGGATATGTACTATCAATCCTTTGTGGATCCTTTTCAATGTCATAAATTCTTTTAAACCAGCCTTTTGGGGGCGCCTGGGGGGCTCAGTCGGCTAAAGCGTCCAACTCTTGATTTTGGCTCAGGTCACGATCTCATGGTTCATGGGAACGAGGCCTGCGTTGGGCTCTGTGCTGACAGTACAGAGTCGGCTTGGGATTCTCCCTTTCCCTCTGCCCTCCCCACTGCCCCCCTCCCACCCCCGGCAAACACACTCACTCTCAAAAAAAAAATCGAAAGACCCAAAAAACCCCCAATCTTTCTAAGTCCGGGTTCTAAGAAAGTTAAGATCTAATAAGAACAATTATTTGAGTGACGATTTTCTCCTTCCTCCCATCTCCCGTTCTCCCAAAGATGGCACGTTGCTGGTGCCAGGATTCTCCAAGCCCAGAGAAAGGAGGATTCATTACACAAAACAGACGCCACAGACTTCCTCTCTCCTGAAACCCCAGGTGAGAAGAGCTGCTAACCCGAACTCTTACTCTGCCTGTTCACGTGGGTTTTCCCGAGTATGTGAATGTTGAGGTACGATCGTTCCATCACCCTGCTACTCGCTGACCTTCCCTTGGGGGGCACTGCTCTGCAGGCCAGGAGACGCGGGGGACCCCAACCTCTCCCCCAGAGACTCGATTCTCCTTGGGAGAGAAACGGTCGTAAAACAACCTACTGAGGAGTGACAGGTTCCACAAAAAAAATAAAGCAAACGGATGTGAAATACACGTCCTTCAAGGGCAGTTTCACTCTTAACCAAATCAAAATGTCATCTGCACATGATTCCGCTGCCTTCAACAGCAAAATCTGTTCGAACCAAAGTCAGCAGCTTCCCACCCAGCACCCCAATGCTACATCCACGAAGTGGCCGGGTACCTGATGATGTTGTCATGCGTCCAAATCCACCGCTGGTGGCAGCACAGCAGGTCAATGGCAAATATGTACTCCCAGGTGTTATCACTCAGGTCTTCGCCAAATTTTTCACTGGACTGAAATTCTGTTTTTGGACACAGCTGTATGGTCAAAAGCAGCTTAGAAACCATGAAACCCACATCCACAGGAGCATTCTAGCAAATGAAAAAGGAAAAAAACCCAAAATACAATTTAGAGTTTCAAACGTAACACATCGCTCATTTGTAATCTCGAGTGTAACAAGCATCACACAAATGATCATTTAATTTTAAGAGACACCTTTTGAAAGCTGAGTTTGAATAAGCAGCTATGTTTATCTTAGTCCTAATACTTGTCGTAAACTGACTGTAAGTGTGGTGGGAGGCAGGCCAGAAAACAAGGCTCCAGGCACGATGCAGAATCGGGTCAGGTAGAAAACAGATTGGCTGCAGTCCAGGCAGAAATGCAAATTTTCACGACTGCAAATCACAGAACTAAAGTTATAATAAATTTTTAACTTTAAAGAAGTTCTTTAAAGTCTAACATCTTTCTGACCCTAGGTATCAGTCTTGTTACAGAAATTCCTAAAATTTAGCTATCCGGTTCCAGACTCCTTCGTCTGGCTTCTGTCCCCCCTGCGCAAATTTGTGGCTCGTTACCCATGTCCTTGCACCTGCTGGAGGGCTGAACGCCCCGCCCCTCCTTGCTACTGAATAGTTCATTACACTACAGACCCGGCTGCTCACCCACTCACCTCCTGGCAGACATCTGGGCTATTCCAGCCTAGGTGATGCACAAGAACGCACATGTACAAGTCTTCGTATGGACATTAATCTGACTTCTCTTGGATAAATACCTAACAGTGGACCTATAATTTTTCCTTTCTCGTCCTATTTTCTATTGGGTTTTATTATTAAAAAGAAACACGAAGCCTTCAACCTTTTCTTATATTGGAAAAGACTCAATAACTTGGTTCTTTAAAAGATGAGGCAAAATTCAGGTGGAGCCTATACAGGCTTTTTATGTTTTATATCAACTTTTCCACCTTTTTTTATAAAAGTTAACTGAAAACAATGTTTCTTCAAGTGTTCGACCCCAAAACCAAATCTGAAGCTGTTTATTTTGTCACAAATCATCCTTGGCCTCCAAACCTGCTGCCTCACATGTGGCTACGGTCTCCCCACACCCCTCACCCTCCGACCACAGCTCCAGTTTCCTTCTCATTTTGACATCTTCAATGTTTTCCCTTTCCTCTTATTTCATTAACCTGACCTGGGAGCTATCTATTTTGTTACCACTTTTTAAAAGCAATGTGTTTTCCTTCTACGTGTTTTCTTTTTGTTCTCTGCTTCATTACTATTACCTTTTAAGCTATATTAGGTTTTCGGGTTTTTTTTTTTTTTTTTACGATTCCTTCTCAGATTTTTAGTTTTTTTTAATAGTTTATTTATTTTTGAGACAGAGAAAGACAGAGCATGAGCAGGGGAGGGTCAGAGAGAGACGGAGACACAGAATCTGAAACAGGCTCCAGGCTCTGAGCTGTCAGCACAGAGCCCAACGTGGGGCTCGAACCCACAAACTGTGAGATCATGACCTGAGCCAAAGTCGGACACTTAACCAACTGAGCCACCCAGGCGCCCCTCAGATTTTTAATTTTTTAAAAATAACTGTCAACCACTTTATTATTTGTTTCTTAATGAAAGTATTTAAATTATTACAGTGAGTATAATTTCCCAAACATTAGAGATCTTTGGTATGAAGGGGTTTCCTTTATGACTTTCAAAACTCTGATTTTACATTTCAGCTCCTACTTCTTCCCCAATTGTCCCCAAGTGTCCAGGATAATATTCGTCAACTTTCAAGTAGTATTTATGGACGCTCTGAATTATTTATAGAAAATTTCACTGAATTACTAACAGAGAGTTTTGAATATGGAATCTTCACTTTTAAATTTTTTTTAAATGTTTATTTCTTTTTGAGACAGACAGAGACAGTGTGAGTGGGGAAGGGGCAGAGAGGGAGACACAGAATCCAAAGCAGGCCCCAGGCTCTGAGCTGTCAGCACAGACGCTGGTGTGGGGCTCGAACTCACAAACCATGAGATCATGACCTGAGCCAAGTAGGACGCTCAACCGACTAAGCCAGGTCCCAAAGGAATCTTCACTTTTTAAAAATTCAGATTTTCATGTGGCCAAATTCATGATGGGTTTTGTACATGTGCTACAGGATTACGTACTTTTCATTCAAGTTAACTTTGTGTATTACTGAATTCCACTATGTCTATTCTCCTTTCTTTCTGATCAGTTGAACTCTGTGAGAGAAAATCTGGAAGTCTTGGACTACACTTGCATTCTGCCCCCAAGTATCACTCATTTTTGTTATACCTTTCACTTGATACTCTTATTTGATACGATACAGTGCAAACACATTCACTAAAATCATAAAGAATGTCTTTTATCATCAAATCACCATATTTGGTTTCATCCTGAACACGCCAGAGGAGGAAAACCAGGCAGAGGCATGTGGCCCTGCAGGGACCTGGGGTGGGGGTTGGGGGGGGGGAGGTGACGGTGGCCATCACGGTCAATGGCAGGAGATGGAAGGGCCCTTCTGACTCAGTGACTGATCTGAATCTGACGATGCCTCCCCAGGACTACACTCTGCTTTGTTTACACAAGTTGTTAAACAGATGATAACAGACTTGCTTTTAAATATTTCCTTAACGTTTACCCACCAATAGCCCTTTCCTTTCCTTTTCACAAGAAAATAGAAGTCTAATGAACAGTAATATCAAAAGGTACTAAATAGGAAAGCAAAAAGGCATATAAAACTCCACTGTGTGCATAAGCCTGGATAATTTTAAGAGGAAATTAATACACAATAGTTTAAAAACAAACCAAAGTCAACCCCTCACTGAACTCAACATCTCTTCTTCAAGTTTCCCACGGTCAAGTCAACATGCAGAGGCCCTCACTAGCTGGCAGCTGTGTATACAGGAGCACCAATCTAGACGCCACATCAGCACTCAGCTGCCAAATAAGCACACAGGAACAAAATACTTACATAAAAACCCCATCAACCAAAAGGGGGAAAAAAGAGTATAGATTCAGAAAAATCAAAACAAGGAGTTGAAATTTTTGAAAATTTTTACCTCACCATTTTTTCGCCTCTACCAGTACCTACTGTAGAAGGAAATGCTCTATCGGCCTCTCTGAGCCCTGCACCCACACACACGTTACACATGGACTTCATCCGTAAATCAGTGGACAAAAGAAACTTTTGTTAAATTAACACAACATGTAAGTGTACAATTCTTCCCAGAGGGGCCCATGCAGATTTTCTGAACTAAACGCATAAGCTTCGGCTAAAATGAGATTTTAGAGGCTCTAATACACAGAGGAATGTAGGTCTCTGAACTACTGATGAACTAGTACAACCCCAAATGTAGAGCCGGGTGAGAATCATGTAAGGTCTACAAGCACGGTTACAGCAAGAAATAAAAGCCAACCTCACCTTTTCCCAGTTGAGAAATGCTCTCAGACAGTTGCGAACCTCTCCTTTAGCACGCTGCCTGGCGACCAGTTGCATTGCCTTATTAATCACCGACTGGGAAATAAATATATCATGCCACATGTTTGCAATGAACAAAGTCAATTTTTCGGATTCTGGAAAATCTATGAGAAAGAAAGACAGATAATAAACCTTTACATCAGCTCAAGTGAATAAACTAGGAGCTAAGAACAGATTCCAGTAACGCTGCTTGTGCCTTGCAAGGCCTCCAAACACTGAAGGTGGGGGGGTGCGGAGAGGCCCCGGCCGTGGTTGTTTCACGATCTGCTTCCTTCTCCCCTAAGCCCTTCACTCTGGCAAACCTTCCTAATTACATCTGAAACATGACCCCTCACATACCCCGCTGAATTATGAAAAGAGCCATAAAATCCAAAACATGAAGCAAAGGTAAACCTCCCTCTCCAGACTCTGTGACCCTAGAAGCTTCCCATTTGTTAACCGGCCTCTCAGGCCAGCTTTTTATGCATCCATAAGACACAACTCACCTGTGCAACACAGAAAAGGCTTTCCATCTGCAGACGCGGCTCTACCCTGCGGAGAGCCATCCTGTTCTGTGATGCGGGTGCTGCTGCCCGCATCTGGCTGCCTAGTCCGCCTAAGCCAGCCCAGCTCACACACGGCAGAACACACTCTTTTCAAGCAGACGGTGTGATGAATGGATACATCCGTGCAGCCCCCACCACAGTCAATTTAAGAGCATTACCGTCACCCCAGACTCCCACAGTCTAACCCTTTCCAGTGCGTTCCTTAGTCCCAGATATGGACAGCCCTGGTCTGCTTAGCTGCTTCCTCTCAAGTGTTTACAAGTGGAGTCTGACAGCAGCTCAGACTTTCTGTCCGGCCCCCGACTCCACAGAATGACTCTGCGGTTCACCGCTGGTGCCACACGTCAGCCGTCCCTCGCTGCACGGCCCAGCGGCGGCCATTGGCCGGACACAGCACACCTGCTCCTCATTCACCTGCTGGCGGGCCTGTGCTTCCAGCCACGGGCCACGGCACATGAAGGTGCTGTGAATGACTGTGGGCCCGTCTAGTGAAGATACGTCTCTTCTTCTGTTAGATAAGGACCTGGGAGTGGGGTTCCTGGGCCACTTGATAAGTCAATTATTTTAATTTTACAAGAAACTGTCAGTGGTCTGCAATGTGGCTGAACCAGGAACACACACTTTTACCCTGTTGGGCAGGAAGTGCATCTCTCAGGTATTCTGTTCTATTTCATCTAACACTGGAGTGTGTTTAAAGAGCAGATTAACCCAAAGCATAAGCTCACTATACTATCTTGATCTATTCTTTATGAAATCTTGGATCCTGCCCCTGGACCTCTGCACATGCTGCTTCCTCTGCCTGGCATTCTCTCGCTTTTCTCGGATGCACTCTGTGGCATCTTGCCACTTCGAGTTCCAAAGTCACTCTGACAAGGACAGCTCCTCTGAGCCCACACTCATAAATCTTCCTTCCACAGCGCTCTTCGTTCGTTCCTTCAACAGATACTCCGTGACTGTGGACAGCACACTGCTCTGTGGTCGGGACGAGCGGGGGCAAGGCAAAGCTCCTCCCTTGCAGAGTATGCGACCCAGTGGGGGAGAAAGACCACACACCGGGAATGTGGGAGGGGGTAAGAGCCAGGAGAATGCAGGGGGGAAAGAAAGACCGCAGGAGTCCGTGCGGGAGGTAGCCACGTGAGCCCCAAGAAACCTGGAGGGGAGGCTTCCCAGGGGAGAAAGCCGAGCCCCAGGGGCCCGAGGGAAGAGCGCTGGACCCTGGCGGGGTTCAGGTTGCACGCAGACGGCCGCCGAGGCCCTGGCAAGCGGGGTCACGCTGACACGCGCACCCGCATCAGGCTGTGCTCACCGCTGGAGCCCCGAGGCCTGGCATGCACCCTGCTACCGCCGTTGAGGAGTGCGGGGCCCGCAGAGTGAATAACGTGATGAAGGGGGCGATGGACAGCAGCCTCGCTCGCAGCTCCGTGCGTGGTGGGCGAGCCCCACACGGCACTGTCGGGATTAACAACCTCCACGGTGCAGTGCTCACTTTGGCAGCACACACATTGCGCTCGGGACGACTGAGAGAAGATTAGCACGGCCCCTGCGTGAGGATCCACGCAAATTCGTGAGGCCTTCCAGATCTTTTGTATGTTGGTCAATTTGACAATAACTTATATTTTAAAAAACAGTACAGGCCATTCATAATGAAATACATGTCCACTTGACAATAAAATTCAGTTATCAAAAAAGAAAACCTTCATGACCTGGATCAGACTTTCTGACATGCCATGAAATTGCATCTGCACGTGGTTTCAGTGCTCCCAAACGTTTCCACGGATGCCGTGCAGCCACAAAGGAGGCTTCCACGCTGAACTGTGCATGGAGACGGAAGGAGTGGGGGGCAAGGGGCTGGGACAGCCCTCCTAGGAGTCCACGTGTCTCTGGTCCTCGTCCTGTGGGCTTAGGCGTGCTGCCCTTTCCAGCAGGGACACAGCAGCACAAGCTGTCGCCGACTTTAAGGCCGTCCCCTCACCCTGTGGGGCCTACCCTGACCCTGGAGTAGCCGCACTAAGAACAGACCGACACGCAGGAATGAGACACACCCTACATTCGAATGGAAACGCATGTGCTAATACGACGTCAGCCACGTAACTTCCCCCCGGAAAACCAGGCACGGCTTCATCCGGCTAAGGTTCTTCAAGGCCTCGGGGAAACGCACGAACATTTTGTGTACTTGCAAGATACACAGTGATCAGTCAGCTGCAGGCACAGACCCGAGCGTGACGAGGTGAACGTGTGAACGCCCGCGCAGCGACCCCCACGCCGACGCACCTTCCTTCAGCAGGCTGTAGCAGAACAGGCGGGCGCGCTCCAGGTCCCCCAGCTGCCGGCATATTCCCACGTACACTCTGCAGAGCGCATGGATGTAACTGCGTTCCAGAGAGATCTTCTGGATCTTCAGTTCTGAGAGAATGGAGTGAAGCAAGCACTCTGCTAGATGCTGGGTGGAAAAACAAAAAGAAAAGGCAACATTCACTGCTATTTCTCTCTCTTACTAAGGAAGGGCTAAAAGTTACGAAGCTGAGTCTCTGCAAGGAGCATACGAGCGGCCCTGTAACAGCGGGTAGAGGACAGCACTGACTGTCTGACCGTGCAGGACAACCTCCCCCATCGGCCCAGCGAGCCGCGTGCCGGGGGCTCAGGGGCCACGGCTGTGGGCTGCCTGTGGGTGCCACGGGCCATGCCTGAGTGCACCTGGGTCCCTGAAGCCGCCACCAAAGCCCACTTCCCTGGTTTTCGCTAAGCAGTTCTCCGCGTGTGTCACACGGACTCTGACCCACTCCTATGTTTCCTGAACTCCGGTGGGTTCTACGCGTTAATCCTGCTCAGATCTTAAAACCACTGGGCGACGTTTTTTCTCACTCAGGAAGGAGGGCGTTAAGTAATTTGATCCGTTTGTTCATCTGAAAATGAACTTTTCAAAGCCACGCGTACTGCTCTTTGTGCTTTCTGAAAGTATGCGATCTAGGAAAACTACCCGCTTTCCAACCCACCCTTTCCCTGGTAGGGAGTGGTGTTCCTACCACTCCCACTGCAGGGATGTGCAAGGACGAGCAATATGGGGTTCACGGGCCAGGAAGCAATCCGCTCGAGCCGTCGACATGGGCACTTCGAGGACACGACCCTGGGAAGCCATAGTAAACCACGTGTGTCAGTGGGCACGGGCTCCCCTCCTGTCCTCCCCGCCAGAAGCCGCACGTTGTCCTGCTTCACACACGGCGTACGTCACGGGAGGGACGGGGGCCCCGCGCTATCTTCCTGAAAGATGCTCACTCTCAGGTGTGCACACAGTGCTACTCACGGGACAGAAAGGCTCCGCTACACGAGAATAATTTGCTGCTTTGAGGCAAATCATTTTGAGCCTTTCAACATAGTAGAACGGACAGAAAACGTGCAACTGCAGTCCTGACGGACACTTTTTATCTCCCAAACTGTAAAGTATTTGACAAACACAAGTGCTCAAATCTCCACTGCTTTATCACATCACACGTGTGTAATGTGCTGACCAGAAACCGAGTCCAGGCCACAACGTTTACACGGGTCACTGTCCACCCCTGGGATGAAATTTCTGTTCAAAGTAACCTTGCCCCGTGCTGACAGCAGCCAGCCTGTCTCTGAGCACATGCAGCCCCTCATGCTCTCACAGAAAAGTTCCACGTACCTTTTTGGTTGTGCTAAACTCATACACGACCTCCTTCTCCTGATCTCTCATTACGGGCTTTTTGGAGATGTTTCCCACATACACGTGACTCCGAATGACAGGCAGGAGGTCAAAGGAGGACTCCGCGATCTTCTTCAGCGCGTCCGCTATGGCTTTGTCGTGGGACTCTACCGTTTCCTTCGGGTTTGGAGGCACCTGGGAGGCGGTGCTGACCGTGAGAAGAGCACCTCGCTCCTCCTCCGTCGCCGGGCCGTCAGCCTGAGGGAGGCCCCTTCGGGGGGTCCTGGGGACTCCTTCCGTGGTGCTGCTCCCAGGCTCTGGTTCTGGGGACCCACCATCCAGCCGCAATCTCTTGGCGCTCCTCAGCGTAGCTGCAGACAACGTCCTTTTCCCACCGGAGTCCTGGTGAGTCCCCGCATCTCTCGGCCTATCCTGATCAGAGTCGCCCCCAGAGCTGCCCCCCGTTTTCACAAAGGCGGTTGATGTTGATGTGATTGCTTTGAATCCCGTGATGGCGCTGACGGGCCCTGGTAAGTTCTTGCAGTCGGCAGGCGGGCCCCGAGTGAGCTGGATGTTCCCTTTGAGGATGTTAAGGGTGCGGGCCCTGGCCGACAACTCTGGGTACATGGTGTCCAGGATTCTGACCGAATTCTCCTGGGGCCCGGCCACGGCCGAGTGGGCAGGAGCGAAAGGGGGCAGGCGGCCCGGCACGGGCAGGGCATGCTTTGGCGTCGCAGCGCAGAACTGCAGAGGGGAGGACAGGATCCTCTCGCCGGCTGGTGCGGTGGATGGGGATGGAGACGTGCACGGGGGCGAGGGGCATCCAGGCTCCTCTGGCAAAGGGGACATCATGGGAGGCACTGGGATCTCACACAAGGGAGACAGGGGGCCGATCGGAGAGGCAGGGGAGGGGGGAGAGGAAGCAGCTATCAGAGGAGACACCAGCTGGGACGTCCGTGGGGGGGTAGCAACCAAAGGGGCGAGCAAGGGTGGCAGAGGGGGCCCCACCTCCTGCCGTATCTTACTCAGGGTGTCAGAAGAGTCTGTGGGGGTCGACGTGTCCGCGTTGGCTAGGATGGTCTGAGCTTGGTTTCTCTGGGTCTTTGTGTTCTCTCTCTCCCCTGGAAATGACTGGGAGCCTTCACTCGGATTAGCTTCAACTCGGCTTGATGCTGACGTCTTGGCTGGCTTGTTTGACTGATCTTTGCTGGACACCTTTGATCGATTCTTATTCTTCCCGAATGGCTCTAGTTTTGAGTTAAAATACGTGTGATCAGACGCAACCACCTGAGACTCAAAGTTCTGGTCGTAGATTTCGGAGCTGAGCCTCACACTAGGTTTGACCGGCCGATTGCGCAAACGACTCTTATCGAAGTTGGTGCTCTGACTGCTGCCGGAGATCTCCTCCTGGGCACTCGCGGGGCTGGCGCCCTGGGGCTCCGGAAATGCGGGGCTGGTGCCCTGGGGCTCCAGAAATGCGGGGCCGGGCTGCTCGGTTTCTGGGGGCTCGTCCACGGCAGTGATGGAAATGAAACCAGCTCCCGGGGCTCCTGGCTCCGGGGACACAGGGAGGTCCTCGGGCGAGTCACACAGTATAACCTGGTCCACGTTTGGCATGAGAGCTACCCCATTGATGATAGTCCAGTGGTCCCCCTTCTCAATGACCAGATTCTGATCCTTGTTGATCAGCACGTTTATGACTTTGGAGGTCACTGTGGAGATCTGGCACTGGAATGTCGTTTCTGCCTCCCCTTCGGCGCCGGCCTCTGCTGTCTGCCCTGTTCCGGAGTCGGCGTGCAGGGGTGAGGGCTCCGCCGCTTCCAACAGGCCCTCTGCCCCCCCACCAATCAGGCTGCTGAGGTGCAAGTCAGCCTCAGGGCCGCCGGGAGCGTTTCTGTCCCCCGCGGCCCCGCTGCCGGGGGAGCCGTCCGTGGCGGCCGCAGGGGGCGAACCTGAGGGGTGTGGCGCGAGGCACTGGGCTTCCTGAGGTGGGCTGTGCTCTCCGGCAGGCCCGGCGGCCCCGGCCTCGTGCATATTGAGGAGCATGAAATCCGTAGCATCTTTGCCAGGGGAGGCCTCAAGCTCCTGGCCAATCGTGTTGAGGACCTCAGACAGCGTCTCCAGGGAGCGCCGGGAGAGCCGCGGCGCGCCCCGCAGGGGCCCGACCTCCTCGTCAGACTCGACCCACCCCTCCGAGGCCTCAAGCGCCTCTTCTTCACAGAGCTGCTTCCTGTACTTTTCTCCTGAGAGCTCGCCTTGCTTCAATTCTTTGCTCATTTCCTTACTCAGGGTTCCTTTGCTAGAACACTCGGAAACAGAGTCCCCCGAGCTATAATCTCTCAGCTGACAACTCTCAAGAAACATAACGACCTCGGACGTAGAAAGGCCGTCTATCTCCGAGAGAGTACTGATGTTGAAGTCCTGCAGGGCCGACGTCAGGCACCCCACCTCCACGGAAGGCCTGCTCTCCGCCGCGCCGGCCTCCAGGGCTCCCACTCCTTCCCTGGGGGCGCCGGCGGCCCCGAGCGGGGCGTCCCCCATCAGGGCCTCGGGCTCACTCTCGCCCTCGCTGCCACTGGGCGCCTCACTCTCCTCCACCTCTGTGTCGCCCCCTGCCGCCTCCCGGATGCCCGTGTAACAGCACGGAGCCACGGCCAGGCCGCCCTGGGGGCCCCCGCGCGTCTCTCCGTCTTTCCTGAGACTCGCCGTCCCCGTGGTGCCAGGGTCTTCAGGAGAAGTAGCGCCCGGAGCCCGCGATGGCAGCTCCAGGGACCCCTTCAGGCTCTGCCGCCCGCTGGCAGGGTCCTGGGAGACGGCCGGGGCCTCCCCGCCAGATGTGACCGAGCCCCCACACGGCGCTTCTCCAGCAGGAAAGCTTCTCGCCGCAGGCGCGGGTGGAAGGCGCCCACCCACGGCCGGCCGGGACGAGCCCAGCCCCGGGGCCCGGAGGAGCAGGCCCGGCTCCTGCACCGCTTCCTGTGCTGAGGCTCCCGCCAGGACGTCCTGCTTTGGTACTGGGATGTTTTCACAGGAGAAAGACGGTTTGCTACTGGTGGAACACTGAGAACTTTCTACAGGTAAAGAACCGCTTGGACAACTGAAATCTAGTTTTCTCCTTGAGGCAGAAACTTGGGGCGAGGTCCCCCCTGGAGCAGCCACTGCCGGCATATTTCGGGCAGGGTCCTCTCTCTCTCCGCCACGTCCCGCTACAGATGCCACCATGAAGACGGGGTCGGTCCCCTGCGGTCCCCGGGGCTCCGATCTGGGGCCATGCGCTGCGCCGGCCCTGGCCTGCTTGGTGATCACCGACACCTGGTTAGGCAACAGCGCTGCGGCGGCCCCGAGCCCCACACGGTTGTTTTCTCTGGCAGCCTCAGGCTGGGACGCCGGGCCCCTGTTGTCCAAGGCCGGAGCTGCCTTTTGAGACTGGCGGTCAGGCTGCTGTTCGTGTTCTGACTGAGCTCTCAGCCTTTCCTCACTCCCTCTCCTTAACAGGTCACTGTGGTGCCAGGAGGGGCTTTTAGTGAGACCAAACCCACTCTTGGTCAAGCTGCACGGAGACTCTGCCAACGACGTGGAATCCGCCCTCGTCAGGGTGGCCTCAGTTCTTGGAGCCTGACTTTGACACTGCGCCTCTTTCATAGCTTTTATAAATACTGACTGTGGAAGCGAGCAGACTCCGGGCCCGCCTTTCACAAGGTTTGTGCACTTGACCGCACTGCTACTTAGATTATTAGAATCTGATGTTCCCAACTCAGGGCTCAAAGCACACGAGCTCTTTTCCAGACAGTTCCCTCCAGCAGGGCACTCTGCGGGCTCAGGCTGCAGGCCTAGCAGGGAGAAGGCTTCAGCTTGTAACCTGTGTTCTGAGAGCTGCAGCTCGGCAGGGGCTGTGTCAAGAATGTGTGTATCAGAGAAAGGCTGGGAGTCACTGCAGACAGACGACGCTCGCGAGGTAGAAGAGGAGGGAGGCCTGGCGTCAACACCAGGTCCCGTGGTGCCCACCGCATGACCCGCGTCGTCTGCGGGTTCAGGCGAGGCTCCTAAAATGAACCTTCGAACATCTCTGTCTTTTCCCAATACCCCACACATTCCCTGAAAGTGGTCAGAAATGGACACGTGATGTGATTCAAGAGGGATGTCGTTAGTTAGTGGCCATGCAGTAAACTGTGATGTGGGTGATCCTATCATTTCGGACAGTAGGGTTTTTCCTTCGGATTCCACGAGCTCACTGAATGGTCTGCTGCCGAGGGGGGGGTGGCGCCCATCAGCAGTGCAGAGGGCCGCTGCCCCGTCCTGGTGCCGGCTGCTGGACATCCCCACGTGCACGCTTCCGAGGGTGCCATCGAGTGTGCTCTCAGTCTGCACCGACTTGTCCACTTCCCTACCCTCTCTGTGTCTCTGTGCCTCGTCTAAAATGCCTCTCTTCCCGTCACCTGTGGGTTCAGAGGACACTGCCCAGGGTTCCTGGTGAGTGAAGGAGCGAGTCACTGAAGGCTCCCTCAGGGCTGCTGCAACTGTCCCAAACCCAAGCGCTGTCACTTCATTTACTCCCAACATAGTCAGAGCTCGGGTGGCTTCACGTGAAGTGAGCGTCTGCTCCCACGTATCCCTGTTGCCTTCACTTTTCCTGGATGAGCCAAAGTAACGTGATGCAGGCGCCTCGTCTTCCGAAACAGACGCAGCAGACTTTCCAGGCTGGGATGACTCATCATCACTGGAATCGGTAGAGTCGCCAAAGTAGGTTTCCTTAAAAAGAAAGGAGTTATTCTCATTAGTTAAACTGAGCCGAGTGAACGTAACTATCACTTAAATGCATCACAGAACACACCCTTGCTTCCTGAAGAGCACCGAAGCCCATCCGCGAGGACACACGTCACAGCAGAGCCCCGAAGCCCATTCGCAGGACACACGTCACAGCAGGGCCCCGAAGCCCATCCGCGAGGACACACGTCACAGCAGGGCCCCGAAGCCCATCCGCCAGGACACACGTCACAGCAGGGCCCCGAAGCCCATCCGCCAGGACACACGTCACAGCAGAGCCCTGAAGGCCATCTGCAGAAAGAGCAGGTCCTTGGGCGCAGCCCCCAGGCGAGAGGCGAGGCTCAGGGGAGCACAGACAGCACAGCCTGGCCGCCTCCCAGAGCCCCGCCACCGCCGGCTCCTCCCACACCTCGCAGCCCGGGACTCCTCTGCTCTCCTCAGGCCCCCGCACCTCCTCCTCTCCAGCTCTTCCCCTCCATCTGGCACAAGGGTTTCTGACCCCTGCCTCAAGGCCCTCTGGTCCCCGGCTTCCAGGTCGCTGTGGCACAGGTGTCCGGCTCCAGCCCAGGGCAACCCCTGAAGGCGGTGCGCCAGGCCCCCACTCTGGTGACGCCAGGTAGGCATCTCGTGTCCACAGCCCCCAACCCGCCAGGCTGAGCGGACAGGCTCCCCTCAGTCAGCCGTGCCGACACTGCTCTCCACTTCTGCTCCAGAAGCCCTTCGCCACCCGGGCGGCTCCGCAGCCTGGGGTGAACTGGCCCCCATCACGCAGCCCCCCCAGGAGGCCGCGGGGCCTCATTCTACACGGGAGACCACGGCCCGGGGAGGGACGGCGCGGACGCACACTCACGCACTAACAACCCCTGAGAGCCTGGGCGCTTCCATCTGCTGCTCCTCATGTTCCGCCACGCTCCCCTGGCCTCCCGGCCTCTTCGGTGTGCTCACACACGGGCGGACGGGCCCCTGGGACCCCAACCACTGAAAGACGTCCCAGCCCCGCGCACACCTGTGGCTCTGACATCACACTGCACGTGTCCACACCCACATCCACACCTGACGCGGCGCCTTTCCGCCCCCGCAGGGTTTCCCCTTCCCTGGGTTTTCCCGCAACCCTGACTCCGCCTCCCCATCCTCCAGGCTGAAAGCCTCACCAAAGGCTGCTGGCTGCCCTCCTGGCAGGTCTCAAACCAGCCCCGGCTCGGACCCCAGTGCTGCCGCGGGGCTGACACGCGGAGGCCGCAGCTGCTGAGTCAGCCGGCTCCCCCCGCCTCCCCCTGGGCTCTCCCCACTGCCTACTCCACCACACAGGGGCTACATGGAACCTTCCAGATGAAAACCCCCCAGCAGGTCCACTTCTCGGGACCCACCAAGGACCTGCCACTGCTCTCAGGATAAGCTGGAAGGTCCCGAGGGCCCAGACGCCCCGAGCAGAGATGGCCGGCGGGAACGCCCTCTGGCACCGGCTCCCCTCAGTCCCACAACTGTGTCGAGCCCCACCGGAAACACCCCAACCCTCATGAACACCCAGCGGGGTCCTGTCTTCCCAGAGCGTCCCCACCAGCCCCCGCCTCCCTGAGGCCTCCCCTGAGACCCACGCTGGTCCCAAGAACACAGACACACCCTATGGATTCTCACTCAGTCCCCAGGAAAGCCTAGCCTGGGGACCACGAGCGCCTCCCGCCAAGCACGGTGAACACGGTGGGGAGGGCAACGTGCCCACAGGAGAGCTCAGATGCAAAGTGCAAACTCACGGGGGCAAGTGAAGAAGGTAAGGTGCTCAGGTGTGGCAGGGACGGCAGAGGGGGTGCCAGAGGAGGTGACGGCACCGGAGACAAAAGAGGAGGGGGGAGTTTGAAGAAGTCGACTGCGGCCTGGAGATCTTCGTCAAAAAAGCGATCACGTTCAGAGAAGCTGGCGCTGTCCCCGTCATTCCTCTGCACGGAGACTTCAGGATTCGGGCCCTCGGCAGACACGCGGTCAGGGTCAGGGTCAGGGCCAGGGCCAGGGTCAGGGTCAAGGCCAGGGCCAGGGCCATGAGCAGCTGCGCTGGGCCCCTCTCTGCCCACACTCTGACAGGCAGAGAAGTCGCCCTCTATTTCCATGGACAGCTCCGTCAGGCACGTTTGCACGGCGGCGGCTCTGAGGGGACCGCCCCCCGCAGGAGGGGGTGCACCATCGCCTCTGGACTCTCCGGGTACGGGTACGGAGGGGGTTTCTTTGGCAGGTTTCTCTGTGGGAGACAAAAGTCAATACTGAACATCTATAATATCAAGAAAACTTAAAAACAATATCCTAACTGTTCAAATGCTTGTATTATTGAGTAAATCCAAATAAGCAAAAACACTCTTCAAGAGGTAAGCTACCAATCCCTTCCCAAAGATTATCTAAGAAGGCCTGGGCACATTTCCCATAAGCACACTTCCCTCGCAACGAACAAGCCAGGAGGGCGGGCGGGCAGAGGGAGAGGACACCCCCAGCCCACGGGCTGTAGGGTGCCTGGGTGGAACGGCACCAGGATGATGGGGGAGCCTGGATCGCACACTCGTTCCCTCAGTAAACCTTCCACAACCAGCAGGATGCAGGTGGGGTGGGCAGGGGGCAGCTCCGTGCAGGACTAGGGGGGGGGACAGCTCCGTGCAGGATGGGGGGCAGCTCCGTGCAGGACTGGGGGGGGCAGCTCTGTGCAGACTGGGGGGGGGACAGCTCCGTGCAGGACGGGGGACAGCTCTGTGCAGAACTGGGGGGGGGATAGCTCCGTGCAGAATGGGGAGGGACAGCTCCATGCAGGATGGGCGGGCAGGCCCATGCAGGATGGGTGGGGGGGCAGCTCTGTGCAGGACTGGGGGGGGTAGTCCTGTGCAGGATGGGGTGGGGGGGCAGCCCCGTGCAGGACGGGTAAGGCAGCTCTGGCATAGAGGCTGACCGGGAACATGATCTTCTCTGCCTGAAAAGCAATAAAAAACCAGCCAACATCAAGCCTGTATTTATACAACACTCTAATGAAGGGACTCGACTAGGTCACATGAATACGTGCAGTGTAGCACAACAGGAAAACTGCTGCAAAAAGCCAGTGGCTTGGGGGTCGTGACTCCGGTGAGCTGCAGTGAACTGCCAGGGGAGGTATGTGCCTCCTGGGAAATAACTGCAAACAACCATGTGTCATATATGAAAGTTGTCAACGTATGTTTACACCAGACGCAGGCTGCTTGGAGCCGTGACTGTGGGGCTGGGGAGGCCCCGACACATCTCGCAGAGCCAGAAAGAAGTTCTCCAAATAGGCTGGGGGCAACTCAAGGGCTCCGGAGCCAATCTGAGAAGGACCCAATCACCAAAGCGGGAAAAATTTGAACAACGAAATGATATGATGAACTATGATGCAAAGAATAAAGAATTTCAATTACTACGTGGGGAAGGCATGAGAGAAATACAAAACCACTAACAGACTGAGCAGCAACGGTAGCACACGGGCTTGGCCAGTGGACTAGAGCGGGAGGGGGACAGACCGCGCGCACAGTATCCGAGCGTCTCCCGCAAGACAAGGAGTGGAGGCCAAGCGGTGGAGACGCCTGGCGGACACCACCTCACACAAGCGCTCCTGCTCACCCCCGGGGCCCTCGCCTCCCCCCGCCCCGCGCAGCACCCCGAGGAGAGCGCCAGGGCACCGCTGTGCACTTCTTCCCATAAATACAGCCTGCACCTCGTATGATGAAAAAGTACACAGACAAAACCGAGGGGTTTCCTACAGAATGATACTTCCTCTCTCAGTGTCAGAGACGTGAGACAAAGTGAGACGGAGGGACCGCCAGGCTGGGGGCCGGAATGCGGGGTGGGGGGCTGCTGCGGGCAGCGTGGGCTCGGGGATGGAAACGCGGCCTGGAGCGAAACTGGAGGCGTCCGTGTGAGGCTCAGCTCGGCTGAGAGGCCTGCACCAGGTGTTACATCCAGGGGAGTCTGGGTGAGGAGTATAAGGGAATTCTGCGCATTACTTTCATGAATTTTCTTATATACAAACAAAAAATTAAAAAAAAAAGTACATTTTAGGATTTAAGGTTCCAAAGAAGCCACTTTCTCCTTTTTACTTGAAAAAGTTAACATCAAGCCGTAGACTTACTCCTCAAAATAGGCTCGTTTTAAATAAAAACATCAGATTGTTAAATGAAAAGCCCTTTCACTAACATCTTCAACAACGAGAAGTCACGGGATCATAATAAAATACAACTGCCACCTGCGGAAGGAGCCGTGACAGTCCCAGGCTGCTCCTGCCTGCGCGCACGGGGCCCGGTTCGGAGCTGCAGCGACGGGCTCGAGGCGCAGGCCCCCGCCCGGCCTGTGGCAGCACCCGTCACGTGCGTCTCTTCACCTCACACAGCCTCACGAGTTCTGAGAGAAGCACTCATGAGAACCAGGAACCTCTGGCAACATCTTCCCGAGGGCACGTGGCCGTCGGAAGCCGGAGAGTAAAAACTAGTGCCCGTCTCTACAGATTCTGGTCCTCGGCGATCTGGGCGGGCCCAGCAGCTCACCACAAGAAACGAGTAAAAGGAAAAAATAGGGAAGAGGCACTTTCCCCTTGCGCAAGACGGCGCCCTCCTCCCCACCCCCGCTGGCATGATGGACGCCCTAACTCCTGGGCCGGGTGTCGTCCCCCCCGGGTGAGGCCAGCTCTCTGAAGACGCACCAGGGTGGTGCCGCGCAGTCACGAGGCAGCAGGACGGCGCGGGGGAAGCAGGCCTGCATCCGACCACAGCGGAATTCTCAGAGAGGCGATGCAAGCACGCAGTTGCACGCTGCAAGGCCGACCAAAGAAGTGGAGCGTTCCCGGAAAACCACAGGCAGCCAGGCTGCTGCCGGCCTCGGAAAGAGCCGTGCCCCCGAGTCCCCTGCTGGCTCCTGCCACGTGTGCCCCATCCTGCGTCCACCCAGCTCCCCGCCATTTTAAACATTAAAAGCCGAAGCCACTTTTAATTTTATTTTAAATTTCAGGTCCCACAGAAGGGAGGAGCCCCGGGTAATTAGAAGAACCCACGCGCCAGCCCAGTTCATTCTTGCCACATGAGATCCAGGAGACTTTACAAACTAAAGGCACAAGGCACCCACGGTAAACGTTTTTACTTTCACGTATGAGAAGTACCTCCGGAAGCTTCTCTCTCACCTGGGACACATCTGCTGCCTTCACCAGGTAGTCTGTGTGTTGTGTTTATACAGAGCCAGAGTTCCTTCAGAAGTAGTTTTACTTTTCCTGTGAAAAAGAATAAAGCATTAGGACAGGGCACTCGCTGTTCCCTCCCAAGGCCGACGCATGCTCGTGGGACAGCAGGAGATCTCAGGGGCCCAGAAGACCAGGCACCTGCTACACGTCCCCCAGGCCCAACCACTGCGTGTAACATGCTCAGCTGCGGACAGGAAGGCCTGCGAGGCTCCAGCTCAACCCTGAAGGCTGACTCTACCCGTGGTTTTGTTCGAGGGGTGGGGGAATGAGACGGCAGAGGATTCAAAAGACCAAATCTGTTAAAGGCTCTTACAGGTCTCTGTCATCCCTGTGTATGCATGGACCAAAGACTTCTCTGGTGAGAGACGAGGGGTGGAAGCACGGACGGAACGAGTGCTGTCAGAGCGCCAGCTCTCCGGACGTGACATACGACGGCAGAGACGCACCCCTCAGTCACAGCGAGGGTGTCAGGAAACCCATGGGAGCTGACCACACTGTAGCTAACCCGGGGGCTTCACGGATAATGGAAAATCCAGTAATGGTTTTCAGGGATAACAGGGTGAGGGACAAAAATGTGTGTGTATAAACACACGGAACGGAAGAGAGAATCACACACAGGAGCAGACACACACACAGAGACCTATGCTTTTATGAGGAAAGTGACTGCCTTGGAATTTGTATACATTTTCACAAGGGTCTGATTCCTGAAATAGTTAAGAACCATTGGTTCAAGCTGAAAGGTACATACTTCTACAGATTTAGATCCTTAATGAACTGTGAATTCATATTTTTGTAACTAAGACAAGGCTAATGAAATTCGTATAACATTAAGAGTATGACACTGCAGTTCTAAAGTGAGTTCAACATTAATATGCACCCACATTCCAAGAAACTCCCAGAACAAAAAATATTCATAAACACTTGAGTATGAATCTGTGGTCAAATCTGCATAAAAAGACCAACCACGCTAATAAAAGTTCAATTAAAAATATGCTTGAAGTGTTAGGCAATTTCAGGCCATCTCGAGCCCCATTACAGTTTTTTTGAAGTTCTTAAATTAGCCTGAAGCATTTATTGAAAACACTAAAATCTTTAATCCAGTTCTAGAGAGGATAAAAGATCAACCTTTTAAACCAAAATATCTGCAAGAATTTATTCTTTGAAACAGGTCAGCCTTACGGAAGCTAACAGACTGCACGGCCCCGAAAGGGGACCAGGGTCAAGTGGTGAGAACACAGTAACGGGCAAGTTTAAAAAAAAGTCTGACATTTCCAGCCTCTCCTGAGCCACACCAGCTTCTGACTTTCACTGTGTGTGAGCCACACCGTTCCTGGGTTCCACCGTTCTTCAGTAAGTAATGTAACTATGCAGTGATTTAACCTACCCAAAAGTCTGCCTCCAAACACTGTAATCCCTCTTTGCTTACATGACCTGACCAGGACCCCTGCTTACTACGAATACCCAAAGCGGCAAACCAGGAACCTTAAAAGATAAGAAAAAGTTACTCTTCTATCCGTATGGAGGCTATTAACCAGAGCTAAGCCTGTTCTGAGTGCTCATTACTTCTCATCTGACAAAACACAAGTAGCCATTCCCAGCAAAGCAGAAGAAATCCACCGTGCGGTTCCGTCCCTCAGCTGGGAAGAGAAAGCCTCGTCACGTCGCACCGCACGCCCCCCCCCCCACTCCTGCCAAATCCTCCCGGTGTCAAAGGCCAAGGCAGGATGAGCAGTTCTGTACCCGTCCCTCCACGGATGCGTCAGCTACCACCACGTGAACGCCGTGCTGCCTTCATCATGACAAGCTCACAATTAGGTTTTAGTATCTGTGTGGGCGTGAGCTTTGCTCAGGTTTTTCCTTCTCGAACACTGGATTATTCTTGAATTCTTATGCTGAGAAGCCTTTACCCTCTGCTTGTCTTTCCGCATACAAATCCTCGGTGGGATGGGGGTACGAGAGGGAAATTCACATCTTCATCCGGCCAGCCTGACCCAGGACGCAGCGCTCACTCACATGATCTGCTCTTGAACGCTCCTGAGGCTCACAGCTCTCCCCCGAGGCCTGGCACACGCCGTTCACAGGATTTTCTCTTCCCAGACGGCTGACAGTCCTGCCGCCTTGGAGGACTTGTTCCTATTCTGCCCCTATTCTGACGGGTTCCATGGGGCACTGTGTGCGTCCATGGTGCACATCGCCCTCCGCCAGCACAGTCCACCCAGACAGTCGGGCCATTTGACATGATGACCATTCTGACTCGTCTGTACTGGCCCTACTCTGCTGCCACACGGTGCAGGGAGAGAGAGCATTATGTGTCTGCTCCTCACAAGACAAGGCTCCTCACGTGTCACCTCGATTTCAAAATGTGTTTCCTGTTATTATGTCACCAGTATGTTTCCATGGGAACGGGTACTCTGCCCCTCGGCACCGGAGACAAATGTGGAAGTCATCACTTGCGTGTGCTCCCTGTTACTACTGAACTGGAGTCTCCAAAGCATCATGGTGTGTTTTGCAGCCATCTTCATGAGCGACTGCGTTTGGAGCCTTGAGGACGTGAGCGCGTCACTCTCGGCCGCCTTCGGTACAGCCCTATTTGGGTTTGAGAGACAGACACAGAAAGCGGTCCGCGTCTTTCTAAGTTCTGAAGTCAACAGGAAATAAAGACATTCGCCTCCTTCACCGAAGCTTTCCCAGAGCTCCCTTGTAAGGCACCCGGATGTTTGATGCTGTTAGAGCGTTATTATTTTTTTAATTTCTTCTGGGTTATTTTCCCGTTCAGGTTCACAACTGTCCCCAGTCAATCTGAGCGTGTTTTCCTGGACACTGGCCCGTTTCACAAACACGATCAAGTCTGAACATAAACTTGTGAACTGAGTAATTCTCTACCTGCAGCTTTGTCCAGGCTTCCAGCGCCCTTGCTTCTGTCCCTGCCTGTCTTGACCGTACCTGGCAAGGAGCTGGGGCCCCACTGGCCTTGCAAAGACCCAGACATTCCTTTCAATGGTCCCCAATCACGTACTCTTGTTTCCCGTTCCATCGACTTAGGTCCTTCCTTCCATTTTCCTTAGTTTCTGTTGCATTTTCCTACTTTGCTATTCACCTTCCATAGTTCTTGCTTTCTAGAACGATCACGTAACATCACTGGTTCCTGAGAAAGCCATACTGGCAGGATCTCAGAGACTTCAATATTTACCTCCCAAAGCATTTAGTATTTGTTTTTATTTTCTGTTATCCAAGAGGTAGCTGTGTTTATGCACGTTCAGTTACCAGATACGTTTGGAAAGTATTTTTCCCCGCTTTGGGCAAGGGCAGGATTTTTTTTAATACCTTATTACCAGTATCTTAATAATATATTAAGCTATAGTTCCTACTGTCTAGTAGTCAGCCTTCATATGTGTTTGAAAAGTATTTTAAAGAATTCTAGGTTTGTGGTTTAAAAGGATCAGGTAGAAATCACCAATCTGCAATTAGGAAATCAATTCCACGTCCTGCTTTGTCTGCTTTTACAAATCACTGTTTCTGAGAAGAATACGAAGGCCTCTTGTGGAAACAATGTGACCATTCCCTCCAGAATCCCCAGGCATTCTTACCTGACACAGCTTCGTTTTCTTAGGTCTCTGAAAGTAGCATCTTCTTGGTGAACTGTCCCTTTAATCAACCTGGATATTCCCTTTTAATTCATGTAAACTCACTTCCAGGCTTGAATAATTTTTTGCCTGATTTTGGGTTTCAAGTCAGCATTTGGTCGAAATTTCTTTATCTATCTTTCTATACTCAACTCCATTCGATTTCAAAAATACTTCCTACGAACATGCCAATAACGAAGGTCATATACACACAATCGGGCTCAACACCCGAAAGGCCTTTCCAGTAGAAACATGGTGTGTGTCCTGCTCCTGGGAGCTTCCTTCGATTGCTTCTGGCTGACCGTCTCTCCCGAGGCTCTGTCGTCCTCTTAGGGGGTCCTGATGGGGCTACGGTGACATCTACGATCTGGCTTTCCATAATCGAGAATTCGAGAAGCCCACTGGCTCAGTCTCACAGCAGCAGCCGATGGGTATGCTCTTAGACTTCTCTAATGACATTAACTCAATTTTTCACATTTTCTCCTCGTTCATGATTTAATCTTGTTTCTTTAGGGTTTTTCTCCCGGACTTTGGTGGCTTCCTCTCTCACAACTGCTGCTTCTCAGTTTAAAATGAAAATCAGAGCAGAACGTCTTTGAGAGTCAGTGTATATACTTCTTCAACCTCCACTCCCCTGGCAATAAACAAAGGTTCTCCTTTCATGGACCTACAGGACTCTACCTTCAGACGGAAGCAGTTATGAGGAGTCACACGGAGAATGGAAGTATTTCATTTTCTGGGTACCTGAGTGGCTGTAATTACTCAATTTCTTGATTTCCTGACACCACAGCCACTCTGAGTGCCGCTGCTGTCATAAATGACACTTCATAGAACTGAACTCTGGGCCACAGAGTGTAGACAAGTGCCAGAAACAGTTTCTGAAACCAGAAGGCTACACAATTTTCGCCCCTGAATCAATTACCTGGCAAACCTCTCCCGTCCTGCTCCTTCTCGAACTCCCTGCGCCTCTGATTTGAAGAAACACAGGCCTTCTGCAATGAAACGTGCTTTTTGAGGGCTGCTATTTTCTTTGTAGATTTGGGTTTCATCACCAACTGATACCATCTGCTTTACATTTTCCTCCACTGATAGTAAACGTTTTAACTCTAAGTTAACTCTAAAGGAGAGGGTTTTCTTTTTTCTGCCATCTTTAGTGGAATTTAGAAGGAATGAAAGGCAAATGTGGCATTCGGGCAGACTTTTTAAAAACGAAGTCAACCCAATACTCTAACTTGTGAATTCTTCCAGAAGTACTGATGGCCCCTGAATGACATGGGGGTCGGGGCACCAGCAGTTAAAAATCCACATGTAACTGTGACGCCCCCAAAATCCAAATACTAACAGCCCAGCATTAAAGCTCCCAGGCAGCATCACACACGGTAACAGGTGTGTTACGTCCTATGCATTATATGCAGCGAAGCATGCCGGAAGAAAGAACACGCTGTTAAAACGTCAGAAGAAACATCAGTGCAGTGCTGCGCTGTAGTTACAGGAACCCCCACCCCCCGACCACCACCACATAGGTGGGTACGTGTGCAGTTCAAACTAGTGTTAAGGGCCAAAAGAGTGCATTAGGAGAAAAAGTTTTAAAGACCTACTTAGGAATTAAACCCAACAAAGTCCTCAGTTAAATAATTCACAGATTCCTAAAGACTTCATTTCTTCAGAAGAAGTAAAATGCACAGCAGACAATACTCTCGCTGTCACCGTGAGGGCAGATGAAAAGAACAAAGAAAACAGAACGTAAGGGGGCGAGGGTGGGGAGGGATCGATTTTATTTATTTTTTTTAATTAATGTTTTATTTATTTCTGACAGAGAGAGAGAATGTGAGCAGCAGAGGGTCAGAGAGAGAGGGAGACTCAGAATCCAAAGCAGCTCCGGGCTCCGAGCTGTCAGCACAGAGCCCAACGCGGGGCTTGAAAACTGCAAACCGCAAGATTATGACCTGAGCCAAAGCCGGGCACTTAACCGACTAAGCCACCCAGGTGCCCCAGGAGGGATTGGTTTTAAACAGCAAGGCCCGAGAACATCGGATCCTAAACAAACCATCCGTGCAGAAAAGATGGTGACACCAGCAGCAGGCAGCGGGCCGGGAGAGCCAGGCCCAGCGCCCCGCTACCTCCCAGGGCAGCCACCTACCGCTCTAAGCCTGGCTTTCCACGTGCGAGGGCAGGAAGCGGGGGTCAGAGCACACGGAGCTATGAGGCAGCAATAACGGTAAATGGCAAACTGGTGCTCAGGCAACTGAAAGGTGTCAAGTATTAAAGCCTCAATCCCAGGAAAAGGTGGTTTATACTCTAAGTTTATTTTTTTTAATGTTTTATTTATTTCTGAGAGAGAGAGAAAGAGACAGTGTGAGCAGGGGAGGGTCAGAGAGAGACACAGAATCCGAAGCAGGCTCCAGGCTCTGAGCTAGCCATCAAGACAGAGCCCGATGTGGGGCTCGAACCCACGAACCGTGAGATCATGACCTGAGCTGAAGTCGGACGCTAAACCCACTGAGCCACCCAGGTGCCCCATGCTCTAAATTTATTTAAAAAAAAAAAAAAAAAAAGAAGAAGAGACGAGGTAAGGTAAAGGAGACTTTTGAAGAGACACTATCTACCTGCTCAAAACAACACAAGTGGTTTTAGTAATTTCCATTTGGAGAAAAAATTACATAGCAGTGAATGAAAATACCATTACTTACGTATTTATCATTTCAAATCCATCCCTACCAAGAAGATAGAAAGGGTGGGATAAAGCAGAAATTCACTATCTCTGTTTTAAAAATGAAGAACAGGGGTGCCTGCGTGGCTCTGTCGGTCCAGTGTCTGACTTTGGCTCAGGTCGTGGGTTTGAGCCCTGCATCCGGCTCTTCGCAGACAGTGCACAGCCTGCTTGGGGTTCTCCCTCCCTCTCTCTGCCTCTCCCGACTCACACTTGCTCTCTCAAAATAAATAAGTAAACTTTAAAGAAACAAACTAAGTAAAAATGAAGAAAAAAACACAGAGAAGTGAAGTAAACAGCCAAGGATCAGACAATAAAGAGGAAAGTTAAAGCAAAAATTCCCAATTTCTCAGTTTCCAGGGTTAGATCCTCCTGCCGGGAGGCATCACACCCGCTGACAAAATGCACACTGAAGCAACCCCTCGCTCCCCCCCGACCCCCGACTGCCCTTTTACTTTCCCGTATCAACTCTGGACTTCCCCAAATTCTTCTGTCCTCCAAAAACACGGTAGAGGGCTTTGACTCCAGTTTTCCTGCCTGACTTTAATAATCATAATGTATTTGGCACCTAAGAAATTTTAAAATTAATTTGATAAACTGTAACTTTATGAGAAAACTATATTATCAAAAAGTATGGAAAATGTATCTCTGACAGTTTTCCCCAAACAACGTTGCTTTTTGAGTCTTTCATTCACTGTTTTATCTGATCAGACAGCAAGGTGATAACAGATCTGAGGAAGACATAAAATAGGACTTCTCTCACATGAACATCTGGTAAACCTCAGAATTTTCGTAATTACAGGTGAGCAGCAAGCCACCTCCCAAGCCACTGAAAGTAATGCACAGTTAAAAAGAAATCTATAAGGTACTCACTTTTATCTATGCTTCCGTAAGAATCACTTGAAATTTGTGTCCCAATATGTCTCAACTCTAAAAACATGGGGGAAAAAGCTGTTAATATGGGATACTGCATGCTGAAACAGAATTTGTAAGTAGGCATGACGTGAATACTCACCCTTTTCAGTTTTCTGTTTAGAGAATTCATCAAGCCGTTCCTGTGAAAACAAAGGGCTGCCAGTGTTTGTAGGGGACAGAGGGGGACACAGAGTGCAGGCACCCCACACCTAACAGAAGACAGAGAGCTGAGTGGGCCCTGTGGACTGTTTCCTCGGGCGGCCTCAGTCTTGACGCTGGGCTGGCGGTCACCACGGAGCCCTGAGGCCAGCAGTGATGCATGTGTGCTATTATCTCTTACCTGTGTCTTCCTGAATTCCTTTTCCAATATCTTCTTCTCATTCCTCAGTTGCTTGAAGTCCTGAGTTTGCTTGACAGCAGCCTCTTTCAAGAGAGCAATGAAGGAGAGAGACAACGATAATTTACCAACTTTACAACTACCGGCAGTGAAATACTCAAAACATAATCTGAGTTTTTCTCATTTCATAGAACTTCAACACAAACTTTATAAAAAGTCACTGCTTCTTTAGCATGTGATCAGTCAGGAACACTTGTTGTTTACACTGTTATCTGTGAAACCACAGACCTGGAAGAGACCCTAAGACTCCTTTCTAATCCCAGCAAGAGCCAGCCCATGCCCTCTGGTCAGTCAAGAACCCAAGACACGCGAACCTTCCAGATGGAGGGGCACTGCTCCCCTTGCTCTTCTGCAAGAGGCAACCTTCATGCTTCAGAGATTTTAGAAGCGTGGCTTCATCTCAGAATAAGGTTCCTACCGTTCTCTGTATTGGGAAGGGAGTACACTCTTCTCTGTGCTTATTATACTGTTACGCCTTCCTGGTATCCCTTCAACAAATGCATAGTTCTAGTGAATACGTTTGTTCTAGATCTACTTTTAAATAAAGTATTGCTATGGCTCTTCCCTAGATCTTCAGCAAATTCTTCCACCTGGTTTTTGGTTCTGAAGCATATGGTCCAAATATATTAGTAGGAATCTAAACAGCACGGACTTTACCTGAATATGTTCAGACACAATTGCCGCGAAAACTAAAATCCCATAAGCCTCCGTAGTAACTATCCGTTCCCAACTACTCCAACAGGGCTGAGTTTCTCTTTACCCGATTACGATGCCATATCCCTTACTGGGGAAAAAATATTGTTGTCACATGGGAAATAAAGGCTACACTCTGCTTCAGAGGAAATCTGTTCTAAAGCTACACACAATCTCCCAGGCATTTCAGATGTCTTTGAAATATTTCCTAAAATAGACGCTTCTCCGCACACACTAGCAAGAGAAAGCAATACTTGAAAACACAGTCATATCACATTCACTACCATACTGTCAGTGCTCGTGCAAAAACCCAATCAGAGGAAAATTGTTAAACATATAGAGAGTTTAAACCTAAAAAAACAGCCTCCATACAGGTAAATTAATGAGGAGAAGTATTTCCAGCTAGGTCTCTTCTCTGCATCTGGATCCAACTACATTTAAATCCTTACTCCTCACTCCACATGGAAAATGCACCACGCTTGGAAGCAGGGTGGGGTCAGCAAGATGCAAGGGCCCCCGCAGGAGGGGGAGGTGGGTCAGGGGTGCGGCCAGCAAAGTCTCACTGGCCCCTCCCCGATGTCTCTCCATGATCTAAGGAAACAGGGAAGAGCCCAAGAAAAGACCCTGAGGTCAGTTCCCAAAAGCACTACTGGCTATCATGTGCAGACTCAGCTGTGCTCTGCCTACTCGGTGTAGACCAGAAGCCGGGATTCAAACGCTGGGGCGGGGATGGGCCAGGAGGGGTCAGGGACAGAGGGAAGGCACCCAGTACAGGCTTTCTCAGAACCTTCCCAGGGATGTGTCATAACTATCTAAAAACATCAAGTTTCCTGGTACTAAAAGTACTGTTTTCTTTCTACTAACCACTTACTTCAGGGAAAAATGAGAAAGCTTCATGAAAGTCAAGTTTCAAAATTAAATCCTTTGACTGACTGCTGCCTTTTAAGGTAAAAACATGGGCCGCTTCTATTCGGAGCGCACCCCATTTCAAAGATGCGCCACCCGGCCTGCTCGTATCCCTCCTAGGAAGGGGGCGCTGCAGTCCAACTTCTCGCAGGCGGTGGCCTGGGCGCACCCGCGAGACCCACGATGACGCAGCCACAGGGCCAAGTCCTACAACTCTGTGGAGCCACCAGTGTGATAGGTGAGAAGACCGGTGACTTCCACCAGCTAGGTGCCAATTGTGCCCATTACCTTCCAGCTTCTTCACCTTGGCTTCTAGTTTCTTCTTCCTGGTGAGACAATTTCATAAGTTAAAACAGTCAGCTTTCAAACCAAAAATATATATATATTATAATTCACGGTACACATGTTTTTTGAAGTCATTACACTTTATACAACGAGGACACATCACGATGAGGGTCACGCGCCAACCCCCCGGAAGGACCGGCGGCCATCCTGAAGGCAAGAGTGACCCCAAGAGGGGGGCCGTGCTGCTCTGGCTCTAGAAAGAACGCTGTGATTCTCTGCCACGTGCGGGGCCGCCCTGGACCGTGGTCCCCGCTGCCAGGCCGAGCTGACGCGTGTAGACGGTATAGGAGCAGTGCCGCGCGGTCCCGTGTCAGAGGGCGCAGCGGCTGCCGAGCTGCCCCGGCTTTCAGCAGACTGGGGGTCAGAGCAGGCGGCAAACTCTTGAGGAACAGTCCGAGTCACGAGTCATGTCTGCCTCACAGCGCTGGGTGTGGCGCTCACAAGCTTTGTGAGGAGTTGGAAAATAATCAACCGGGTGCTTCCAAACAGCTCTTCTTCTTAGTGGTAACGAAGGCCCCGCCGTACAGGGCACAGGGGAAGGAGCCACGGCCGTGTCTGAAGACACAAGGACACGTGCGCACGCGCACGGGCAGACATAAAAACTTGTTTGGGGTTCTTTCTTTGGGCAGCTCTTTAACGCATCGAGGCGTCTTAGTCCCCCTTATAACCCCTCACGGGAGCTGTAACCTCCATCTTACAGATGGAGAGACTAAGGCTGAAGGACTGACAAGTTTAGGATCACAAGGTTAGTTACAGGCAACAGCCCCAAAACAGAGAAAAGAGAAACAGTCCCGATTTAAGGATTAGCTCTTTTCAAAAATGAAAACTGTATTTCCAGTTATCTTAACACTTACTGAGCATCTGTTTTCAAGCATTCTTCTTTCACACGCGCGTACTCCTGATGAGTGTCCTGGTACAACTTCAGAGAGCTCTGAGAAAAGATAAGATACCTTATCTCACTGAAAGTCAGTGACCAGCAGTGATCACTTATTCTGACCTTGGCAAGCAACATTATTATTATTTAACGGTAAGAAGTTAACCAAATGAATTCATACATTAGGCAGGAAACCAAAGTATAGTTCTTTGAACATTTTAATAAAGATACCCAGATCCTTAATATAGATGTAACATGATTAACAATCTCATCAAACAAAGCTAAGAACATTACAATATGCTAATTTTAGGGCAACTCCAAATCTCCCTAATACTGATTAGCAAATATTTTTGTCTCAACCAGTTAAAATTCCAAAAAATCTAAGAAAATTTTAGAGCTTAATAAACATAAGCTACCATTTTTACTATGCAAAAATATAAAGCAAATCACCATACTTAACAATAACCAGGAAAAAAGCGTTTATGCCCACTACCGTGCACATCCTGACGGCCCGCACAGAGCGGGAGAGACCGTCCTGGGCACCGAGCCCTACGATGCACACGTGCTGGGCATCTAGCGGCTGCAGCTCTGAGAGGGGTTTCGTGACCCTTCGGACGTGAGGGGTCTGAGGGTCCACAAGCGGACTTATTCTAAAGCCACAGAGAACGAGTGATGCACAAGGTCTGACACTAGCACTCGTGCTCCCTCGCGGCTGTGGCTGCCGAGAGGACTGTGTATGTATGAGAGGCAGACAGAATTCAACATCGCGGCTATTTCTGGTTCACCTCCTCTGCATGGTGAACTACAGAACAGAGACCTTCTACAGAAGTGTTCCGACGGTCAGACCGCTGACGGTCAGACCTCCCCTCCGTGCACGGCATCGCTACAACAGCACAAATTGAGGGCCGGGAGGCACGGACCCCGTTGTGACCAGGGCCTGGAGAGCAGGCCGCGAAGCCAAGCGTCATTCCAGCGTGGCTCTGACATGGCTCAAGCAAACCACCCAGCCAACTGCACTGGCCTCTGACTCACCTTACCTGTAAAAGCCACAGTCCTCTCCTAAGACTCCTGGAAAGAGTAAGCCGAAATGTATACAGAAGTGCCAGTGTACAGCAGTGTCTTGGCACTGCACCCCAAGTTTACAGAATTTTAAATAAACTGTTTTCCTGCGACTTGATTTTGAAACAGAGACCATGATTCCTGTACCTGTGAGTGTGAAGTTTTGCATGTTATTTTATAATTAAAGCAAGACCAATGCAAAAAGGTAATCAATGCGGGACACTTAAGAGCACTAAAAATTCACAGTTAGCAGGTTCCTCTGCAGAACCTCAAAGAACGCAGAAGCGACTATCACAGCATCACAGGGCTCGTGATTACTGCGAGGACCAAGCCATTAATCAACTCTGGCGACGTTCTCTAAAAATAGCAATACACTTAACGACTCTTGACTAGCACCTGCTTCCTTTGTTAAGATGTAAAACTAACCCTCTTTCCAATGACAGTGAATAAGCAGATCTTAATTTATGGAACATAAAGCTTTGTAGGGAAAGCCCTTCACGTACCTTCTTCTCCTCCAGCTCTGCTTTTAAAGATCCCAGTTCTTCCTGACATTTCTGCAGAGGAGAGATTTTTTGAAGCATCTGTTCCACTTGGTGATGCAGAGTACTGTTCTCTCTAAAAATGGACGAGGCGTTAGAATTATTGTACAGAAGTACCTCCAGCATGTTACCAAAAAGTTCTACTGATGATTTCCTATTTTTTTCTAACTTGGAACAAAAAAAAGGAATAAAAGAGTATCTCGTTTTAAATGCATTCTCTATATCCACACCAACATGATCTTCAACTGCCCTGGACTCCTTTGACATTATAGTCTATTTCTAATAAAAAGTACATGAAAAAGCTACTTGAGATATTCTCAATCTGATGGAGAACACACTAAAGAACAATCTGCCAAATACTTTGGCTTTTCTAATCTTGAATTCATCTTCATTTACTCAAATTAAATGACAGGCAATTTTCTGATCCAGTTTGTAACAGTGTTTTGCCTTCTAGGTGACAAACGTATTCAGAGTATGAAACACTGCTAAATTTTAAATCCATTTCAAACTGTTTAAAATACATAAGATAACCACACTAAACAGTCCAATTCATGCAGACAGCGATGTGATTAACAATAAGCTTGGTTTTAACAGCAATGCCTTCAGCACAAGTACTGAAAGGTCAAACACCAGGCTGTAACTTAAGACCTTAGTAAGAAATTGATCTAGATGATGCAACATCTAGAAATGTAAAATCTTCTTCTATTACGACCATCAGAGCGACATCCTATATAACAGATCAATCCTACATGGCACTTTGACGGAGTCTGTTTAAAAAAACCTACTCTTTAATGTTTATCCCGAAACAACGATGAAAACAGGTATCTTACCTTCTTGCAAACTGCAGCTGTGAAATTCGTTAAAGAAAACGCTGAGAGTTTTATCTACTGACACTTGTCTGAAGACGAAACTCACTTTAATCAGTATACATGCAGGCAAGATCACAATTTCTAGAAAACAATTATTCCAAGTTCCATTTATAACACAGTAAGAACTTTTACTAAGTTATTCTATTTACCGTACCATGTACCTAAAGTCAAAACACCTACTTCTCTAAATTAAAAAAGGTATTCAATTAAATATAGATTAATAGGAAATTCCAAGAATGAACAATACCTTCGGTCCTGTAACAAAATCCCAAAACGACCTATCCTGGATTTCTCAGGCAGTCTGGAGCTGGATGCCAGCCAACGAGGTTAGGCTCTTCCACGAGCCGCCTACCACTACGTGTAACGAGTAACGGGAACAGAAGCACAGGGAGAACACGAAGTCTAGACGCCTCTTCCTCTGACAGTGTCCGCGGTGTGATCACTTCCGCCCCATCCCCTGCTGCCAGGGAAACGTGGCAAGTGTCTAGAAGCGCGCCTGCTTCCTCCTCTCCCAGAATACAGACTGCTCAAGATTAAGGACTGTATTCGCCCTAACTTACACTCTGTGCAAGAAAGCAAAGTTCGAAAATATTGAAAGGAAAAATAAAACGTGCTCTCTGTCCTTTAGAAAAAAAGAAATCATAAACTTACAACAATCAGGATTACACAAAAAAGCAAGAAATGAAGTTACAGGATAAAGCCACGTAAACCTGCATGGGGGGCACGCTGGGCTGTAAGAACAAGCCAACGCACGTGAGGTACAGCAGTAAGTGTCCGGGACAAACGCAGGGCGTGCGGTGGGGGCCGCGGGTCACAGCACAGACGGGCATTCCACACTAAGCCCGAGGGTTCTCACTTTTTAATCAGCTATTGTAACAATTTTGACTTTAAAATTTGACAAATTTTTAAAAAGTGAATCAATTTTCTTCCCAGATTACACGTGTAATTACCCCCAAAAATTTATGCTAAAAAGGATATAATGAAAGTATAATACTGGAATTGATTGTCCATTTCCCTGTTGAGTTAGTTAAAAGTATTTCTAATAACTGTTTCCATACAGTTTTCATAATCAAAGATAACTTGATAATACTATCAAAGATATTGCTCTTGTCATGACATATTTAGCTCAACAGACTGAGAATTTGAACACATAAAGCACTAGAAGAGGCTCTCACCGACCTATCTTTCTAACGTGGAAATTCAGCACTAGAGACCAATCTCAACCTCATGCCTTGATCCTATGTATGACCAGCATCACATGAGCAGACATGGTACAGACAGGCCGCGACCACACGTAAGGCCCAGGAGGCAGAAAGAACACGAGGCAGGCCGCAGGCCCCGGACTAAGCTCAAGAGCAGACTCTCCCATGACTGAAGCTGAACTTCAGTGAATCCCTACAAATACACCTGTGTTACTTTTCACGGGAGAGGTTTCCTTCGTGACGAATGTTTCCACCACAACATGTAGAAGACTCCATCACACACGATTTTCATCCTCACCACAAAATACTTCAACGGTTACTGAACAAATGCCGACCATGAGTCCACGCCCGTGGTGTCAACACAAATCACACCCTGATCAGGGGCACCAGCTACAGCGATTCTCTACAAATGAGAAAGCTAACTCACAGAAGTCAATTTCCCAAGATTCTGAATGCTCTTCCACCAGGGCAGGTCTTTGAGAAACCCTGGAGAGCCTCACACTCAGCTTCGTATTATTCCCGACCCCACAGAACATACGTCACGTCCTCAGGACACGTGAAAAAGACCCACCTCTTAGAAAGGGTTTAAGAAACCTGAAGAAAATCCAAACCAGGGACAAAACCAGACTGTTCCAGAACGGACAGCGGCAGGCCTGTCATTCCACGCGGTCACAGGAGAGCCTCGTGTCCCCGGTGTTCCTTCCGTAGAGGCTACAAACCCCACCTTCGGGAAGATAACTGAAAATTCCCACTGTTTTTTAAGAAACTATAAAGACGCATATTTTAAAATTCAAAGGAAAAATCTGGTAAAAAGGATATCATCACATTTCTTCTGATATTCTGTTAATAAATTACTGCAACAAAGAAAAGAATTACATTACTTCTGTGATCTGGAAAATACATTGTTAAAATCACATTTCAAAATATGCCAGGCACTTTTCTTCCTAGGTTTCAGGCAACAAATTAATGCTTAATTAATTAATTAATTAACTATACACGCGCATATGTAATCACCTTCAATTCCTTAGAAACAGCAATGCCCTGATACACGAACTTTTAATTTCAATCCCTTTGACTGGAGTAATATCTTAGTGTATAAATTCACGTGACTTACAGAACATTAAAAAAAAAGACTACATCTCATCCGATGGCTGTGAAATACTGAGGAAATCTGAGGTCCAACCCTAAAGCTGAGTAAGGGCTTTAAAGACAGAAAACACCTTAAAACACGCGTCCTACCCTGCAGGGCTGGCTGCAGAGGCTGCAAAGCCAGAGCGCAGCGGGAGCCTCATCGCGACCCATAGCACCCAGGCCCCGGGTGACAGACTCCAGGTCTCTGGCCCAGGGACCTGACACACCACCCGCTCCCGCTTACCTGTAAGGTGCACAAAGTTCAACCAAACACTTGAAAACATACTCACTCTGTATTAATGATTTTTTGCTTCAAGGTAATTAATGCGTCAACGTATTCATTTAAATTCTGAAAGACAAAAACAGCTACAGTCAGATACTTGTTTTACAAATAAATGACTCCAAACAGATTTTCTGTGTAACGCGTTGTAAAACATGAACATACTGTTCACTGTGCGACATAAATACAAAAATATATAAGACATTACTGATGTTACGTATAAACAGACCTACTCCAAGTGACCTTGAACCCATGCTATGTCTCTCTGAATCTTCACGTGAACGACACACACTCCCTCCGACAGCAAGGGAGCTGTGCAGAGGCCCCGACCCATGCACTCAAGCATCTGGTGAGTGCTCACTACGTTAGTTCACCAAGTATGAGCAATCTTCAGTCTACAACTCACTCTGCATTGTTTCTGAAGGGATTTAAGACAACCAAAATGACACAGAAGTTATTAAAAAAAAAAAAGCACAAAATAAAAATTAAAAAAACACAGGACGGACAAACAGGAACATCTAAGGATCTGTATATTTTAGGACCAACTGCAAATCCGGCTCTAAGTTGCTGCTTTCGACAGGGAAAACGTCATCAGTTACTGCGCTCAACATGTTCCCGAGATTTAAAAGCAAGTATTTTTTTCTTTAAGTGACTTTTTTTCCCCTTAAGGTCTCCACATTTCATTAGTATTTCAGAAATAAGTACTTATTTTTCACTGGTTATACCAAAACACCTTTTTCTAGATGATCCAAGTGATTCTGAGAATTAAGGAAGTATCTCCCTTTACGGTACCACACGCACCTTCTCTGCAGCCATACACGTAACGTGACTGTTTGTTAGAATAAAGAACGTACACGCTGAAGTGCGTAAGTAAAGTCTTGGCTCTCCTCTGGCCCCACCCCCATATTACAGATCACGACCCCGTGTCACACACCGCCCCCGGGAACCCTCCTGCTCCCGCACGCGACAATGGGTGTGCCCAGGGCCCCTGCGGGCCACGCGGGTTCCCCTCAGCCTTCACCCATGGCACCCCACGAACGTCCCCGCCCGCCCCTTCCTTAGGACCAGGTGCAGACAGGCCCCTGCAAGCAGTGACAGTTCCGGGCAATGAGAACCCGAGGACCACTATTTTCCATTTCTATTTCCCACCAGCCTGACAGGTCCCTTCCTGCTGCTCAGTCTTCCTCTTCTTAATCGATAGCTCCTTACTACTGTCTGCTCACCGGTGAGGTTGCCCTCAATGTTTCCGCACATCAGACAGAACCCTGACCGTGGGCTAAAGAGACCAAAACAAGACAAGCAACTTGGAGTAAGCAAAAACTGAGAGGAAAACTTCAAAAATATTAACATGATCAGAAGTAAGTGATGCTACATCCAAGAAACAACCATATTTTTAAAAGGAATATACCGAGTTCCTAGGAATTTTTTTAATAGCTCTTAAAAATTAAAAACATATACACCCAGGAGGATGGCTAAAAAAAATCAAAATGACAGACAACAGCAAGTGCTGGGGAGGACGTGGGGAGACTGGCGCCCTCCGACTGTGCTGGGGGGGGGGCGCGGCAGCTGCTGCGTCTGGCGGTTTGGCAAGCGCTCTGAATGCTAAGCACCAGGCCGCCCAGCAATCCCACTCCTAGCTGCGCGCCCTGGGAACTCAAAACACACGTCCCTGCCAACCTCCGCACTGCGATTTACGGCATTAGTCATGCGCAACAAGGAAGTAAAAAGAAGCTAATGAGCGGATAAACAAAATGCCACACAGCCACACAACACGATCACCTGGCAATGAAAGGGTGAAGGACACCCGCTGCAGCAGGGGTAAACCTTGCAAACGTCACACTGCCTGAACGAGGTCACAAAAGGCTGTACGACTCCATTCGTATGAATCGTATCTAACAGGCAGATCCAGAGACAGAAAGTTCATCAGCGCTTGCCGGGGACCGAGGGGAAGGGTGACAGGGAATGACCCGCTGATGCCTACCGGGTTCTTGGCAGAGGTGCGGTGCGGGGTGGGGGTGGAGATGAACGTTTTCTTACAATTACAAAGCGGTGACAGGGTTGCAAAACAGTCATTGAACTAAAGACCACTGAATCGTACACAAAAAGGATGAATTTTATGGTATGTGAATTATATCTCAATAAAACTGTCAGAACTAAATTAAAAACAGGAAAGCAAAATACAAGTCTCAAAAGAGTTGATGATAAAATTGAAATTAAAAGTTCCCCAGATAAAGCAAAACACAGATATAAGAACAAAGTAAAATAAAAAGCAATTAAAATATCACTGCAAGACCCACATGCCCAACAAGGAGAGTTCTAGACAGAGAAATAGAAGATGGGCAGATAATCAGAGCCATTCTGATATTCGACAAAAAAAATCTCAGAACGGAAGCCAGAAGTTTCCAAACTGAAAGGTCCCAGCACATAAACAGAAATAGAATCCAAACCATGAACCATCAGCACCAAATTTCAGAGCATCAGGGACAAAGCAAAGATCCTGTAGGAATCCTGAGAGAAAAATAAAACCAAACAAGTCACATACAAAGAATCTGGAATCAGGGGCACCTGGGTGGCTCAGTTAGTTGAGTGTCTGACTTCAGCTCAGTTCATGATCTCAGAGTTTGTGGGTTTGAGCCCTGCATCGGGCTCTGTGCTGACAGCTCAAAGCCTGGAGCCTGCTTCGGAGTTGTGTCTCCCTCTCTCTCTGACCCTCCCCTGTTCACATTCTGTCTCTCTCTCAAAAATAAATAAACATAAAAAAAAAGAATCTGCAATCAGAACGGCTTCAGCCTTCACAACAGTCTGGAAACCTAGAACCCAAGTCTGCACAGTTTTGAAGGAAAATGGATTCCACAGGGAAATTCTATACAACAAGGTGGCAATCAACTGGGATGGTAGAACTGACATTTTCGGGTTTTTTTCTTCCAACAAGATTTTATTTAACTTCAAGTTAGTTAAAAACAGACTTTTTCAAATCTGCAGAATTTCTACAAACTTACTTCGCAGACTTGCTCACTCAGGGAGGCACTGGAGGAGGTGAACACGATGCCCCAAACTCCTGGAGGAAACACAGAGATGGCAACGCGGCACAGAAGACAGAGGTGACCAGAATCTAGAAGGCAGCCGCACCCCAGAAAGGAGCAGCCTCAAGGCTCTGCACAGAACTTTTCCCTTAAGGAGAAAACGACAGAGCGTCTGGTGCCGCGCACGCGCACGGAAGCACTGAGCATGTTCTGAGTAACTGGCAGGGCTGCAACGAAACACAGTTGCTTCTCACCACGTATCTAAAAGATGATCTTGTAAACACAGTGATTCCTTTCTTCCGCCCCCCTTGCCAGTTCTCTGCTGGTGGATCTCATCTTCCCCACCTTGCTTCCAGATGCAGTGCTAGAGTTAAGTACCATGCAAGAGACATTTCAGAAACCCGAGTCTAGAGAGTCACACACAGCTGGATTCAAATCCCTGCCCCACCCCCTTCCTGCTGAGTGAGCCTTGGGCACATTCATTTGGCCTCCCTTTGCCTCAGGACCCTTTCCAGTCCTGCAGGTAAGGAGATAGTAGTACAAGGGGGACGCGGCTGGCCTGCGACTGGGGGCAAACAGGGTGAGGCCGGGACCAGGTTTAACCCAGCCCCTGGCACACAGCAGACAGTCACTAACGGTTTCAAGATGAGCAAGCGGAGTTACGGATAGAATCATTCATCAGGGGAAACAAACAAAACACAAGAAAGGAAAAGTAATCATAATTTATTGCAGAGTAGGGCTCTGAAGAAGATACAGTCAGAATACCATCCACTCTGAGCAGGGACCTAACCGAAATCACACGCGTCTGGGGGAGCGGCAGCAGGGGTGCTCAGCGGCGGCGGGGTGCTCGGGGACCGCAGGGTGCTCGGGGACCGCGGGGTGCTCGGGGGCGGCGGGGGTGCTCGGGGGCGGCGGGGTGCTCGGGGACCGCGGGGGTCCTCGGGGGCGGCGGGGTGCTCGGGGGCGGCAGGGTACTGGCCACAAAGAGAGCTCAGCGTGCAGCTGCCAGAGTCAGCCATCCAACCCCATGCCGAACGCTGAAAAGCCAGAAGCAGCAAGCCAAGTCTGTTATTTAAGGCTATTAAGTTCATTACAGAGCACGGTGCAAACAATTCAAAGCGGGAGGGGAGGGAGGTGGGCCTGGGGACTGCCGGCTCGCTTCGCGCACCTTGCACACGTGGCCACCTCTCTGCACTGTGCTCACGTGTACTTGCTAAAGATCAGAAGTGAAAACCACAACCCGCGGCATCCCGCAGGGAAAAAACAGACCAGGGAGGGACGAGCGCTTGGTTTCCTAGAGCAGCGGAGGCTCTGACTGGGCTCCGAGCTGGTTTCAGGGCGGCTCCGACCCGGGCAGGCACTGCAGCAACTTAACACAACGGCTGCTTTTCTCCAATCTGGTCCAAGTGCCGTTCACAGCGGTTGCAAGCGTCCCTAACCAGCACACCACGGGGCTGTGAGCGTGGTGCAGGCTGTGTCTGAGTGATGTGTGTTCACGTGAGAGCACACACCTCCCTACACCGTCCAGCCTCGGCAAGGAAGCGAGGTGTGGGGCGCTCCCTCCAGGACGGGCTGACGTGATGGGGGTCCCCGGACTGTGGCTCCTCTCCCAGCCGTCTCGCCCTTCTGGAAGCCCCACGGCGAGGTCTGCGGCAAAGCTCGGGCTTCCTCCCAGCTGCCTCCCCACCGCCCTGTCTTTCCCTCCAGCTCAGCTTTGTGCCACCTCACGTGCCTGCCCCTGCAACTCCCAGAGCAGCGCGCCCCCCATTCCTACTTACTCCCCATGCATTCCTCTTCCACAGCGCACGGTTTTAATCTAATCCACACCAGACCCTCTGGAACGTCCCTGTGCACGTCCGGCACTTGAGGAAAATAAAGGAAACCCACCGTTTGCGTCTGTTCCCTCCCTCCTCCCGGAGAAGCAGCGGCGAGCGCACAGGGTGAGGCGGGGCGAGCAGGGGGCCTGGGCGGAGATGCCAGTACAGTCGGGAAAGCGGCACACCTACAGGGCACAGCACGTGTAGCTGTGCGGCACGTCAGCAGGCAGAGGTGGCAGCAGGAGCACGCGGCCAGCACCACCCCCACACCGCCGTTCGGGCCGGCAGGTCCCCGTTGGCGCGGGTGGTGGTCGCGCGGTCTCTGGCCTCACTGCCTCAGCCCCCAGGGGCACGTGAGGGAACGAACAGCACAGCGGGTGTGAGGCTCTGTCCCTACAAGGCCTGCTATAAGGGTGCCCTTGGTGGCGCCCGGGGAACTGGATTCGAGGGTTCCACCTCCCATCAAGGCTGGACAGGCTCCGTGCCCGGCTGCAGTGTGGTTTATGCCGAAGCCTGCGTCCCTTCTGGGGGTCTGGAACCCGCGGGCGCACCCGGCTGGCCAGCCCCCGTCGACACTCGGTGCACATCACGGCGCGCTGCTGGGTAGCTGCGGGGAGTCCGGCCACCCTCACTGGGCCTCCTCGGGGCCCCGCCCCATGGCCTTCTGCTGGGCAGACTTGGCTCCGCTCGCTCTCGCGGTAAGCCCCCTGGGGGGGAGGACTCGCTCACCTGGATGCTCCTTGCGCATCGCTGGGGACCCTGACACGGCGAGACCTCCCACAGGGTCCCCCGAGCTGGCCAACGAGAAGGCACAGCTATGCTCTTGAAGCTTTCAGGAACATGAAGTTCAGGGAAAGACTCAACGGAGGAGGCTGGAGAGACATAACCTCGCTCTTCAACAGTCTCCTGACGGGACCCTGATCCAGCGAGAGGCTCTTCCTGAAGAGCAAAGCCTGAGGGGCCCAGGGGTGGATGAACGGCTGCCCCAATGCCAACGACCAGCTTTCAGGGCAGGGGGCTCATCAGGCTGAAGTGTTCAGACGGCAGGGAAACCTGCCCCGTGGCGTGCAGGGCAGAGGGTGTGCCACACCGATGACGATGTCCACGGGGGGCGGGTAAAGGGAACACCAGAGCTCTGCGTGCTCTTCTGGTGACTTTCTTGTAAGTTCTAAGTTTCTCTCAAGAGAAATTATTTTCAAAAATCCCACTAATCCCGTCAATTGCCAGGCGGGGGTGATGGGGTTCACTGTCTGGTGCGACTCCTCTCCGACACCCCACCTTTTACTAACTGCAAGCCCCTGAAGTCCGCCTGGATCTCCCGCAGAGCTGAGTGTGCGCCCCGAGAGGCGAGCAAGGAACCCCATGTGGTCTCCTTGGCGCTGAGCAGACCAGAACGGGCAGCAAGGTGGGGACGCCCCCCCCAGCTGTGCTCCGGGCCCGCCCCAGCAGGCCAGCTGAGGGGCCCCGCTTCCCGGGAAGGCAGGACGGAGCCTGGCGTCTGGTCTTCACAAAGCACCTTCTCCCCTCCTGCTCTCTGCACGTGGTCCCGCTCTGGCCACACCCGCTGCCTCCATCTCTTCCCCTCACTCAACTAAGAATCATCCTTAGATTTCAATTCAGACTCACTTCCTGTAGAAGCCATCCGCTGTCCCCCTCGGTGCGCTCAGGGTACCCTGGTCACCCCCCAACAGGACACCTGTTCTCATACCTGTTCTTTGGCGTCTTCTCACCCCCTGTAACCTGAACTAGAACACAAGCCCCCAGCCACTTCTGTTCCTGACTGTGTTCCAAACACACACACACACACACAATGATGTTCAACAAACACTTGCTAAGTGACGGGCAATTCTGTGAGCGTTCCTTGTAACACAGCCACTTACCAATCGGTATGTCTAGGAGAAAACAGGTTTCAGGGTCTACACACCGGCAGTTATCAGGGGGCGTCCAACACAAGTGCATGTAAGCCACAGGCTCAAGTCTGCCCTGAGGACAGCCAGACAGCGTCTACCCTGAATCCTGTCCAGTGACATGAGCTGAGAAGGATCACCGTGTGCTCGTCAGGATCCCCCAGGTTCAGCTGTTTTGCTCTCCTCCACCAGAACACAGCAACCTGTGCCGGACCCAAAACCACCAGCTGATGCGGCGTCACCGCGCCGGAGTAAGGACCCACGCTGGAACGCGTGGCCGCTCACGCTCAGGAGCCCACAGGCACCGTGGGCCAGAGCTCAGTGAGAAACCAGCCTCGCCACTGAGGGTGACAAGAGACAGGAGATGAGGCTTGAGTGCGACTACAAAACACAGATGCGTAAAATGTGGTTAATCCGCAGCCGCGGGCAGAGCGATGATCACAGGGCACCACAGAAGAGAAAGACGAGCGGGCAGGGAGGAGGGGCCGGGACTGGGGACAGCCAGCCAGCCTCTCACCGTGGTACACAACGAAGGCCCAGCACCTGCGCCCGAGGGGATGACGCCTGGCCGCTTGCCCGTGGTGTGTGACACGTGAGGAGCTGTGTGACACCATACAGCGGGCCACCGTCTCTGTGCAGGGCACACCCTCCGCTTCTCTGGCACAAGTTTACCTCAAGTGCGGGACCTGCTGCGGTACCAGGGCGCCTCTCAGAAAGGTGACCTTGTCCAGGCTGTCAGATCCCTCGCCTGCTCCCTGTTCTCCATCTCCCCACCCTGACTTCACGGGCACTTCCGGTCCCTGTGTGGCCTCCTGTCCCCATTCGGTCCCCGCTCGCCTTCCTCCAGCAGCCTTCTCTCCACGGACTCCTCACGGCAACACCTCGTCTCAGGATTTGCCACAAAGGTTTCCAAAATCCCTTATACGTGACGGTGCGCTCCTCCAGGCCGCCTCTTTTCCTCCAAGTCCACTGCGTACGGAGGGCACCGTGCGCCACTCCAGCCGCCACACACACCATGTGTGACCCCAGAACCTCCCTCCCAGGTTTCCAACATCGCTTCCGGGTGCGTTCCTGCCCCCCAAGCCCCCCACCCCTGCCAGTGCTCGGCTGCTTGGGTTTTACCCTCTGATCTTTTATTGCCCAGATCTGAGACCCACCTACTCTGCAAATTCTCACATTTAGGCCCTTTTTTTCTCTATTCCCTTCCCTGGGAAGCTGCAGTTCACCCATGCTTCTGTCATCACTAGTATGTTCCACAGCCAGGGCATCCCCTCAATCCAAGCAGTACATCACCACCTGCTATCTCTACTGAAAACCCCGCTACGTGGCAATCTGCAAGGCCTTGCTCTACCCCATGACGCTGACAAAACTAACAAAACTGTAAGGTAGTTACCATCCGAGATCTTCCATCATCTGCCACAATCTTACTTTTCCAGCCTCACTTTGCAAAATTAAAAACTTGTCTGAGGCTCTACGCACATCTACTCATCCTCTTCTCCTGAAAAGACTTTCTAGGCAGAAACCCAGATGCAATGGCGCGTCCTGACTTAGGAAGAGGGCTAGTTTCCCTGGGGCCCAAGCACGCCCGTTCCCTTCCCGCTGCCATGCAGCGCGTGCCTTCAACGGCCACGGGCGGAGCTGCCAACAGCCCGCAACACCTCGATCTCATGACCTTGCCCCCCGTGGAACGAGCCTGCGGGCCCCTGGATTGCAGAGACTTAACAGGACTCCTCCTCCCGCTGTTCTGAGACCCAGGAGTGGGACTGCGCCGAGGGCGGGAAGCGGGAAGTTCTCGGGAGGCTACAGCAAGACCCCCTAGGCCAGAGAGCACGCTGGCCCCCCGGCTGGAAGCGGCGGGGAACAGCCACACGTAGGGGGAAGTGAACGCTGAGTCAATGGAATGGGTTGACAGACTGGAGGCGGGATGTGAGAGAAAGCAGGAGCCAAGGATGACACTTAGTTTCCGGCCTGAACAACCAGAAGGCTACAGTTGCCACTTTGAACCACCACCAGGACTGCAGACCAGGCTCCTGAAGGAGGGCCAGATCCACAACTAAAAAGTGAAATTTCTCTCCTGCACAAAGCCTCCAACAACTCGCTGCTCTTTCAGAGTAGAGGCCAAAATCCTTACAGCAGTCCAGAAGACCCCACAAGCAGGCCCTCCTCGTTCCCGACTTCATCAGACTCCACCCAAAATGCACTGGTTGAAATCTGATCCCAGAAGTGACAGCGTTTGGAGCTGGGGTCTTTGGGAGGAGATTAGGTCAGGAGGGCAGAGCCCTTGTGAATGGGATTAGTGCCCTTTCCAAAAGAGTGCAGAGAGCTGGCTTCCCCTCCCACCAGGTGAGGACACAGCACACAAACCAGGCAAGGGGCCCTCCCCAGACCCCGGATGGGCCTGTGCTTTGATCTAAGACCCCGGTCAACAGAACTAGGAGGAATGAACTCCCACTGTGTTTCGGGGTTCGGTTACGCAGCTCGGCAGGGGCAATGACGTCCGGGGTCACTCGCTGCAGCGACGCTGGCCCGCTCTTCCCGGCGCACCCAGCACGCCCCAGTGTCAGGCGTCCACACCCCATCTGCCCACTGGAAGAGACGCTCCCCTCCCACGATGTCGACGGAGTTCCTTCTCTCACCCCCTTTGCTCAAATAGAACCTTTTCACAGAAGCCTGCGCAGGACTTCCCATGTAAGTACCACCAACCAGGGGCCCCTTCCGGGCCCGTTTGTTCTCTCTACCTTCTTTGCTTAATGAACCTCCAACGCATTTATGATTTCCTCACGTAACTTGTTGCATCCGCCTCCTCCCCCCACCTCCTAGAATGGAAGCTCCCAGAAACCAAGAGTGTTTGCCTTTCCCCCCTGATGCTAAGAACACAGCAGACCACCTGTAAATAGTTTTGGATGAAACTGGCCCAAAGAATATGGTTTATAAAAGATCTAAGAGAGTGTCACTCATGTCCCTGGGGGTTTGATTGAGGGGAGACAGAAGCAGGTTATAGGCACCCGTCCAGGGCAGCGGAGCTCAGACCACCATCTTCCCTCCATCCGGCGTGCCCAGTGCAGGGCCCCCTCTCTCTACTCTGTTCTCAACACCTGAAACACGCAGGGCTGCTTCACAGATAACGCCCTTAAAAAAAAAAAAAAAAAAAAACCACGTCTCCTGATAGCCTCTCTGGCCCACACTCCTTGCTGGTCTCCTCGCCGCATCCCTCTCCCCTCCGCACTGTACTCTCGCCAAGCCGACACTGCTCTGCTCCTCAAAGACACCCGGCTCCTTCTCACCTCCTAACATTTCCACCTGTTGACCCTCCACCCAGGAAGCTCCTCTCAGGCTCTCCTGCCTAACATTCGGGCCTCCCTCCCTCACCCCCGCTGCCATCGCGGCCCAGGGGCAAGGCCACCATTCCAACTCCTCCTTTATTTTCCTCCAACTCCTTAAAATCCCGCAAAACCTTATTTGCACACATGAGGCTTACAAAGGCAGACCTTGTGTTCTGCTCGCTGTGTCCCTGGTGCCTAGAGCACCAGGCAGGAAGAGTGATACCTTAATGGCATCTAGTCGGTGGGGCAGTGAGTGGATCCACTTTACCGGGAAAGGCGCTGACTGCAGAAGTTAAGAGACCCTCGACATCAGACAGCTAAGAGGATCTAGTCGGCAACAAGTGCCTGGGGCCATTTCTACCACCTCCCAAGCCCTGGGGTAAGTAACTCCTCTTCCGTCACTCTAGAGAAAGGTCCCTCCTGCTGCTAGAAGCTTCCAGCATGTGTACGCCTTTAATTAATGAATGGCCCTCCCGGCCAACCCGCACGGCCTGCCTCCAGGCAAAAAATATTTCAAGATGATCCAGAGCAATCCAACCCCTCATCCTGAGAGGCAGCTGCCCTCAGCATTTCGCGCATCACTCGTCGGCCCTGCGGCGCCCTGAGACTGGGTAAGTGAAGGAAGCCCCCCCGCCCCAACCCCGGCGCTCGCTCACTCCGCCCACGCCCCCCTCCCACCGCATCCCGGTAAACGAGTCCCGGGGCACAAGCCTAAATAAAGCAAAGGAGGCGGCTCCCAATGCAACTGCAGTGGAAAGGGGGAGGAGGGGGAGCTTCCGCCGTGGAGCGGGCGCAGCGCGCCGAGGCGCAGCCCGCGCGGCCGGACCCCCAGCCCCACGCCCCGGCCGGCCGGCCGACCTCCTCCGCGCCCTCGGCCCGGGAAGGCGCCGCACCTGCTGCAGGGAGGCGCAGCCCTGACACCGCGAGAGGTCCGCCGCCGTCCCGGGCGCCGCCGAGTGGGTCTCGCCCGGCATCATGGTGCCAACGCCGGGCCCGGTGGGCCCGCGCGCCTCAGGGACCCGCGGCCCGGGCCCTGTCCTCCCTCTGCTGACGCCGCCGGGGCCGCCGCCTGCCAGGCCGCTTCCCGCCGGGTCCGGGCGGGTCCATCCGTGCACAGAGGTCCCCGTGGGGCTGGCGAAGGGCTCTCCCAACCGGAGCCGCCTCGGGCACTAGAGAGAAACGCGACCCGGCGCGGCCCCCGAGCGCGACAGCGCCTAGCCAGGACCCCGCCCCGCCCTAGCTCGCCCCGCCCCTCGCCGCGGCGTGGGGCTGCCCGGGGCGCCGCCTGAGCAACACAGGTCGTGGGGCCGGGCCGAGGCGGCGGGACAGGCGCCCACAAAGGAAAGGTCGGCGAGGGTAAAGGCATCGGAGGTGCGCCCCTTGCGCTGGGCAGGGGGTTAATCTTCTATTGCCGGCTTGATGTGTGGCACACTTTCCATAGACGCCTAAAGCCTTCAGCGAGGGGGCGGTGACCCCCGTGATGACGTCACTCGGGCGCCCGCAGCACTGGAAGGCCCCGCGCGGGGATGGGCCGGTGTGCGCTTTGGAACCGGTGGGAACAGTTCTGTCCGAGTCCGACCGGGTACCCGGAGGGGAAGGACGGACTATGGTTCCCGACGCCCCGCGCGGCGGACGACCCCGGGCGAGTCCTCCCGCCGTGGCGCGGCCTCCGCGACAGCTCCTTCCCGCGAAACCGTCCTTCTTCCCGGCAGCTGCCCGCGCCTGCTGCGGTCGGTCGGTCCCTCTGCCAGGCCCTCCCCGCGCGGCCCGAAGCCCTGGCTGGGGCGCAGCCGGTGGCCCCAATCACGGCCGGTAGCAGGCAGCTCCCAAATCCCGAGCCTTTACCTCTTGAGAGGGGAAAACAGAACTCCTCCCCCGGCCACAGTTCCTGGGTAAATTCGGGCCCGATCCTTGGCTCGGACCGAAGCCAGCAGAAGTCTCTCTTTAACGACCCCAGCTCGCTGCCGCGCCAGTGCCTGGCTCAGAAACTTCCCGCGGCTTCCCAGTGCCTGGTTATACAGTCCAAATTCTTAGCATTCGGTACAAGCATTGTATGTGCTACCTAGACGCCCGAACTTGACCGGCTGCTTCCAAAATGTTCAGTATGGACACTGCAACCGGAAACAACCCTTCCCAGAGAGCAGTCTGGTTCCTCTACAAATACCGCACCCCTGCCCTTTCTTACACCGTCTGTGGGTCCAGGGATCCAGACCTGACAGCCGGATGTCCCGTCGTTGACACCTAAGGCAGGCCAGTATCTGAGGGACCTGAGGGACCCATTTACCCCAGAGCGGAAAACAAGGCCGGGGTTTACAGGGAAAGGAGGTGAGCCGCAGCGGGAAGCAGATGGACCTCGGGAGGCCGACGCGTGACCGTTAGGGAAAGGGCAGAGGAGACCACGTCTGCGTCCTGATGACTTTCTATTTCTGGTTTCTGATCCCAGACAAATGTGTCTTCACAGCAACTTCCTTTTTATTTAAGGTTTCCCAAATGAGTGGTTTTGTCCAGCTTATTTGAGTGGGGGAGGCAGGAACTCACCCTCCAGCCTTACCTCCCTCTGCCTTGTCCGCTCATACCCGCAGCGCCCCTGCTAAGCTCTCCCTGCTGCCCTCACGCCTTTGTCTGTCAGCCCGTTTCTTCCCCTTGCCGGGAACACCCTCCTCCCAGCTCTACTGCTTGTCACCTTCCAGGTCCCACATTTTACTCCACAACCGCAAGGGACACTGAACTCCTTTTCTGCCCCTTAGCATTGACTGATTTAAAATTTTTTTTAAATGTTTACTTATTTTTGAGAGCGAGACAGACAGAGCGTGAGCAGGGGAGGGGCAGAGAGAGGGAGACACAGAATGTGAAGCAGGCTCCAGGCTCTGAGCTGTTAGCACAGAGCCCGACGTGGGGCTCAAACTCACGGACCCCGAAATCATGACCTGAGCCAAAGTTGTTCAACAGACCAAGCCACCCAGGTGCCGCCTGACTGGCCTTTGTGTAACACCACACTTAGATTTGGATTACAGTGATTGTCGTGTCTTCTAAGACCTCTCAGTTTTCCTTTTAAACCTTGTGAAGTGTTGTACACAGTAGGTGCTCAATGAATGTCAGAGTGAGTCAGACTGGCTGCAAGTAATTGAAGGTAAAAGAGAGTAAGCACTTACATTCAAAACTGAACACACATTTTCTTCTAACTTTCTCAAACCAGTTCTTCAGACGTCCAAAGGAACGAAAGTTTTGTCTGTGTGATGTAGGGTAGACACACTCTGCAAAAGGCCACATGGTACCTGTTTTAGGCTTTTGGAAGCCACACAGATATCTGCTGCATATGTGTCATTAGTTTTTAGTTTTTAAAGAATCACTTAAAAACATAAAACTTGGGTGTTGGGGCGGCTTAGTCCGTGAAATGTGAGACTCTTTTATCTGGGGTCATGAGTTCAAGCCCCAGGTTGTGTACAGAGATTACTTAAAAAACAAAATTTTGGGGGGCACCTGGGTGGCTCGGTTGAACGTCTGACTGGCTCAGGTCATGATCTCACGGTTCGTAGGTTCGAGCCCCTCATCCGGCTCTGTGCTGACAGCTCAGAGCCTGCAGCCTTCAGATCCTGTGTCTCTCTCTCTCTTTGCTCCTTCCCCTCAAGGTAAAACTCATTCTTACTTTGCAGGCTGAACCAAAACACATTATACGTGGTAACGGACATTGACATAGGGCCACTAATTGAGGAATGCTGAAAATTACATTTTTCCTCTTTCCCCATGTTTCCCGCAGCCACACCTGTTTCATCATTGTCATGGAAACAAGCAAATGTCTACACTGCAGAAAACGGTGAACAGTGAATTTGGAACCACACACCTGCCTCTGAATTCTCAAGTGAGTGGCCTATTTGAGCTGGTATGTCCTTATAAAGGATTACCTGCCATTTAGGGGAAAAGTGACCAGAACAGGTCCAAATCCATAGGACCTATGAGGCAGAGAGTATTTCATAACAGGTTATCAGTGGCGTTATCCATTTTGGAAAACAAGTATGTCTTTAGCTTACTCTTAGAAAAATCGTTTGTGATCTTCAGGTTTTGGGTTTTTTTTTTTTTTAATTCATTTTTTATCAAACTTCCAAGAAAAACATGGCATTTTTCTGTTTGAATGCCCTTGGGCCTGGAGGGGTGTCTAGATTCTGGCTTCTGATGTGGGGGCTTCCATACATGTGGGGTCCAGTTCCTTGTTTCGAGGGTCTGGAGGATCTACTCAAAGTCTCAGTTGTTGCTGATAGGCAGTAAACTCTCCAAACTAAAACTTTAGGACGTAACAAAATTCGGAGGTTAGTTAGACTGATGACTTAATGTATTAATGCAGCCTTCCGCCGAAACGGTTAATAGATTTGGTCTAGAAGCCAAGGAGATTTTTATCCTATGAACGTAAAATGCCATTTGTTCTTAGAAAGTTCCTATGTTTTGCTTTACGCCGAGCTGTTCTTTCATTTGATGTGCGTCTCTATAAGAAGAATAAACCGCGTTACATTATATCTTTTAAAATCCCTGGGTTTGTTTCATGGAGCTCTTTGCAGCGCGAACAGTTTAGAATTCAGACTGCATCTGAGGAGGTTCGTTCCCGGACCCGTGATGTCATGCTAACAGATGGCCACCAGATGTCAGTCTTTCCTTGCGTCTTAGACACAAATGGCCTCGGGAACCACATTACGCGCTGTTTGCCCGGCGTCCTTGGTGGAAGGCGCTCTGCCGGGCGCGGCTGCCCCGTGACAGGCCCCCGCGCGCGGCCCTAAGCCCCCTGCGCTCCGGGGGTGCCTCCCGCCCCGGGTCACAGCCGTGATTTGTCCCCTGGGCCGGCGCTCGGCCCGACCCTCCACGTGATGCGGAGCTGGGCGACGCGAGGCCCTTCCGGGAAGATGGCGCCCCCTCGGGAAGGGGAAGAGTCGGGTTTTCGAGGCCGGCGTCGTCGGGAGGAGAACGCAGAGCCCGTGTGAGTGTTACGGTGAAGCTCGGCTCGGAAGGACGCACGGCCGTGGGGCCCCTTCACGGGCCCGCGCCCCACGTGGGGAGCTTGGGGGCCGCCAGGCAGCGGGAGCGGCTTATCCCTGGACGCTCCGTGTGGTGTCGGCGGTGTGGAGACGCGAGGCCGGGGTCTCGGCGGTAAGAGGGAGTGGCTCCCACCCCCGGGGCCGGGCAGGTGGGGCGCGCCGGCAGCGACCCGCACTTTCGCCGGCGGCGCACAAAAGGTGGGTGTTCTGTGTACTGGGTGTCGTGGGCTCAGTGGGGCCCCAGGGGCCCCAGAGGGCAGCCCGGAGGGAGGTTAGCTGCCTTGGGGGGGTTCCCACTGCCACGGCCAAGGCCGAGTGGAAGCAGGCAGCCGGAAGTGACGTGGCCCCTGCGTCGCCTTCGGCCGACCTGCAGCCAGAAGGGGTCTGCTTGGCCGCCTCCTGGGGCTCGTACCGGCCGCAGGCGGTTCACCGGCTCCTGGGCGCTCGAGGACCCCCGCCCCGCCAGGCTCTGCAACTGCCTTCTCCAGGCTGAATGGCAGCAGCGGGAGCCTGGCTCGGGGGACCCTGTGTGCGCCTCACTTCCGCCCCTGCGAGCAGAGAGGAGCCCCGGGGCCTCCAGCCGCACCCTCCCCCGCATACCCGCCCCGCGATGCGGGCCTCCCGCTGCTGGGGCCCCGCAGACGCTGCCCAGAGGCCGGTCCACAGCGATGGGAGAGGGCAAGGGCCCCGGCCTCCCTGTGCGCCCTGGGGGGTGCCGGGCCCTGCTCGGCCCCGGCCCCTCCTGACTGCACCTCCACTTCCTCAGCATCCTGTCTGAGACACCCGGCGGCTGCCTCCCTGCGCAGGGACCCCTCCTCCCCCGGCCTGAACCTGAGCGCTGGGGGCACGTCCTCCAGGGTCCACGTCTGCAGGTTCCGGCCTTTGCCCTTGGTCACCTGCAGCGTGACAGGCTCCTCTTGCAGGACGAAGGCCCCCATCCCGAGAGGAAGGGACTCCCCTCCACAACCCGTTCACCTTGCACTCTGACCCCGACCTGTGCCCTCTGTGAACCCAAGGCACGGCAGAACCAGTGCGAGACGGTGTACCTTCTGCACCCAGCCCAGCCCCGCAGGGCCCCCACCCCGCCCGGCCTTCCCCCCCGCCCGGTCTCCCCCCGCCGCCCCCTGCACGCCTCCCCCTCCCCCAGCAGCCAGGCCTCCCAGCACCGGCCAGAGCTCTTTGGAAGGGAGAAGCCGCCAGCTGGAAACAGAAGGTGAGCCACCGGTAAACTGCTAGACGTCGTGGGGAGAGCGCGCCTGGGCCAGGTCCCCTGCACGGCAGCCCCTCGGTGGCCCGCGAGCCCCTCGCAGCGGGCTCCTGCCCTCCCCACCGGCCGTGAGCAGCGCCCCGCTGTGCATGAGGGCGACACAGCCGAGAGGGGACAGGTGGGCAGGCTGTGGATTCGATGCTTCGTCTCCCCTCGGCAGCGACAGAGTTTGGGCTCCTTTCCATGGCCGGCAGGGCTCGCCTGGCTCTGGTGGGGCCACACCGCGTGCACCTGACCCCACATCGGGCCACGCCGCGTGCACGTGACCCCACAGACCTCCAGACCTTGTGGAGCCGGCCCTCTGCCTCCTCCGGCTCTCGGACCCTCCAGGCCCACGTGCCGCTCACACGCAGGAGGAAGATGAGCGTGAGGAGCGAAGGGGCCTCGCCGAGTCCGCCCCAGGCCGCGCCCCGGCTCCCCCAGCGCTTTCTCCGTACTTGCTCCCTGTGCGAGGCTTCCCCGGGCTCCCCTCCCCTCCCCCCGGCCGCCCCTGCACGTGTGTGACCCAGCAGGGCCTCCGGGTCGAGTCCGAGGCGCCCCCTGCTCACGGGGGCCAGCTCCCCGCCCGCCGCGTGCACGGAGACCAGACACGGACGCGCCCCGGCGCCGAGACCGGCTGCACAGCTCGTGGGGCCGGTGCCGGGTGGAAGCGCCAGGCCCCGTGTGACGAGCCCCGACGGCAGCGGGGGTGAGAACGAGAGCTGGGGGGCGCCCTGCTCGCGCCCTCCTGGCCAGGACCGACTGCAGCCAGCGTCCCGGGCTCCGCTCCCTGCACCCGCTTCCGCCACAGCAGGCCTGCTGCCCGCCTCTGCTCGGTGCCTCCTCGGGGAGGGATCTTACTCCCGGAGACACGGGGGTCGGTCACCAGAGCCAGGAGGGGGGGCCCTGCAGGGGTGGCGCCGTCCAGGGAGCGCTGTGCCCCTTCAAGCGCAGACTCCCTTGTGGGACCCACAGCAGCCGGGTCACTCGGGACCCGGGCAGCTGTCCCCTGCCAGCGGCACTGCCTACCCCCCCCCCCCCCCCCCGCAGCCCTGGAGGCCCCTCCCTGGGGCTCTGCCACCCCCTCCTTGTGTGCAGCACAGAGGCGGAGCTCTCCGCTCACCTCTGGCCTGGGCGCCCCAGGGCCCCAGGCATTCTCTCTGGTTCCTCGGAGGCTGCCCTCGCTCTCCCTCCCTCTCTGCGTGGGCAGCCCCCGCGCTGTCCCCTCACCCGCTTCCACCGTGCACCCTCCCAGCCGGCGGGCTCAGGTCCCACAGCCTCAAGCCCCCCCCCCCCAGCACCCACTCTGCAACCGGTCTGGGCCCCCCCCCCACCTGCCGGTTCCCGGTTCCCCCTCCCTTCGCACCCTCCTGCCTACCGTCATCCAGAGGGACTGCCTGGGGTCTGCTGAGCCCCGTTCAAGGCCTGGCACGACCTAGCCCACTGGTGTCTTCAGTGTCCTGCAGAAGTGTTGTCGTGGGTTTGTGTGCGTGGTGTAGGCGGTTTCCGCTAGGTTCCACTCCGGGCCCTGAACCTGGGGCCACGCCGAGCAGGCCTCCTGCGACTCCTGGAGCTGGGGCGCAGGCCAGGGCAGTCCTGTGCCCTGTACAGCACCCCCCCACCCCACCATCTCACGCCAGCTGCCAGGAATGCCTGGCCCAGCCCTGTGGTCGTAACTGTCTCCCACCTTGCCCGACGTCCCCAGGGGGGGGCACAGAGACTCCTTGGTAGGGAAGCGCCACTCCGCATCTCAGCAGTGGCTTTGGAGATGTTCTTGGTGGCTGGAAGAGGGCAGTTGGAGTCAAGGGAGAGATTTTTTTTCTGGAAGAAGAGTGAAGAAGTAGTTATTCACCAAATAGTTGTTGAAGGAATCCATGAGCAGATGAATAAATGGATGATCTTCTGAATAAGAGTATAACCTAGTGAGATTAAACATTGGGAGCTCCAACAATCACACTCCTTGGTATTTAAACAAATGACCAGAAAACTTCTCTCCATATGAAAGCCTGCACACACATGTTTATAGCAGCTTTATTAAAAATTGTCAGTAGGTGAGTAGATAAATCGGGGTCCATCCAGACAGTGGAATATTATTCAGCATTAAAAAGAAATGAGCTGTTGGGGCGCCTGGGTGGCTTAGTCGGTTAAGCGTCCGACTTTCGCTTGGGTCATGATCTTGCGGTTCGTGGATTCGAGCCCCGCGTCGGGCTCTGTGCTGACTGCCGGCTCAGAGCCTGGAGCCTGTTTTAGTCTGTGACTCCCTCTCTCTCTGACCCTCCTCTGCTCACGCTGTCTCTCTCTCTCTCCTAGAAATAAAAATTAAAAAAATAAAATAAAATAAAAATAAAAAAAAATGAGCTGTTAAGCCATGAAAAGACACATGAATCTTAAATGCAAATTTTTAATTTTATATTTTTAAGTTTATTTATTTATTTTGAGAGAGAGAAAGAGAGACAGAGACAGAACACATGATCAGGGAAGGGGCAGAGACAGAGGGGGAAAGAGAATCCCAAGCAGGCTCTGTGCTATCAGCACAGAGCCTGACTTGGGTCTCGAACTTACAAATTGTGAGATTATGACCTGAGCCATAACCAAGAACAGGACACTTAACCAACTGAGTCACCCAGGCGCCCCAGATGCATATTTTTAAATGACAGAAGCCAATCTGAAAAGGCTGCATATTGTATGACTCAAGCTACATGACACTCCGGAAAAGGCAAAACCATGAAGACAGTAAACAGGTCAGTGGCTCTCACAGGTTGGGGGAGAGCAGGGGGATGAACAGAGCACAGAGGATTTTTAGGACAGTGAGGCCACTCCGTGCAGTGCTGTAATGACACGTACATGTCATCCATACAATGTGCCACACCAGGAGTGACCCCTAACTCACACCATGGACTGGGCGTACCACCTGGTGCTGACGATGACAGAGACTAAGCACAGTGTGGGGACAGGGGCACCCGGGAACACTGCCTTCTACTGTTTCCTGTGAACCTAAAGGTGCTCCAAAAAGTAAAGTCTATTACAAAAAAAAAAAAGTTGCAGGTGGTAGAGATGATGATAAAAGTCTCCAAGTCAGAAGTGAATTTGTCACATCAAAGCATCAGAAACCAGCTCAGGGTCTAGAGTGTAGATGTGCGAAGACACTTACTTGGTGTCAACTGCTTGTGGGGCAGGGCAGCACCTGCTGATGCCACAGGGTCTCGGAAGCCAGGGTAGAAAGGATTCACGTTCTAAGTGCAAGGAGCGGCCATAAGGAATTTCAGACGCGGATGGCAGTGATTTGCATGAAAACATTTTGTTCTGGCTGCCTTCTGAAAATAGAGTTGGGAGCCTGGGTGTCAACTCCAGGATTGGTAAGGAGAGGTTGGTGCTGGGCAAGTAGGAAGTCAAGGATGTGTTGATTCAGTGATGTATGCAGCTTAGGAGAGGTGGTTTACTTTTTTTCTGGGAAAAGCACACAAAACAACTTTCTGGACCCAGAGGGACAAAAAGCTTTTGAAAAGCAGTCTTTTAAGTTTCTAAATGTCCTTGAGAAGCCGTGGTTCTCAAAACTTCCTTATTTATGAAATTGATGATTCAGATTGTGAGTTGGAATGGTTCTATTCTAAGATCGTGAGAATATAGTACATTCTGTAAATTATCCAGGCAAAAACTTATTGCCAAGAAGGGGGGGTGGGTGGTGAAAGTGTCTTTCATTTAGAATAAGTGTCTAGCAATTGTTTGAATTTTACATAAAATGACACCAAACATCTTTGGCTAGAAATTTTGCTTTGGGCTCATCTTCAAGCCCTGCCATAAAGAGAAATGGTGCTAACATGACGAGTGCGTTCCAGATCTGTGGTGGATGTTCCAAGAGTTGGAGACCATTTATTAGAATTAAAAAAAAAAAAAAAGTTTAATGTTCTTCATTGAAAGAAAGATAGGGAAGTATGACCCCCAAATGTCCCTGGGATGCATCCTGTTGAATTTGTGGTAATAGCCTGAATTTCTATTAAGAAGAGATTTTTGATCCAGTAAGGCATTTTATGGTAGATGAGGGGAAACATTAAATCTCTATTTAAACACCACTTTCTTTCTTCCCTTCTGCAGAGAAGATGGAATTACTTTTCATTTGAATGAAGAACAAACAAATCCCTCACATTGGGCAGGAGCCTTGGGTGTCCTCAGGGTGGTGTGTGTGTAGACAGAGTTGGCAAAGGGGTTCCTACGGCACGTTGGGCAGATGGGCACTCGAGGTCCGTTGGAAACTCTTGCACACGTGGCTTTCCAGAGGCCCCAGGTCCGGACCGTGTTCCTGTGCTTCTATTGCGGTTGCATCGCGCAAGTCTGTTAACTTCCAGGAAGCAGCCACCTGCATGGGAAGGCTGCCAGGCAGGGGCTGCAGGGGGCCGGCGGGCAGGACTGAGATGCCGGGTTCCTGCAGCCCCGGCCTGCTCTCTGGGCCCTGCCCCCCTGCACCAGAGGCGGCTTCCTGGTGCCCGGGATGGGGCTAAGGGACTTGCGTCCCCCAGGACCCTGGCGGGTTCCTAAAGCTGGCTTCAGGCGGCCCCACCGTGCTTCCCCTTCCTGCTCCCAGTAGGGGGCAGAGCTCTCCAGAAAGGTCTTCCACACTTTCCTGGAGCCCGGGGCACAGACCACCCCTCTCTTTGACGCTGATGGCAGCACTCAGTTCTCTGCAGGAGATCTCTTTCTGCTTAAAGCAGCTGGTGGGGCGCCTGGGTGGCTCAGTTCAGCGTCTGACCAGCGCAGGTCATGATCTCGTGGTTTGAGAGTTTGAGCCCCGCGTCTGTGCTGACAGCTGGGCTCTTGGAGCCTGCCTCGGATTCTCCCTCTCCCAGCCCATCCCCTGCTCACGCTCTGTCTCTTAAAAATAAACATTAGGGGCGCCTGGGTGGCTTAGTCGGTTAAGCGTCCAACTTAGGTCATGATCTCGCGGTTCGTGGGTTCGGGCCCGCGTCGGGCTCTGTGCTGACTGCCAGCTCAGAGCCTGGAGCCTGTTTCAGTCTGTGACTCCCTCTCTCTCTGACCCTCCCCTGCTCATGCTGTCTCTCTCTCTCTCTCTCTCTCTCTCTCCTAGNTGGAGCCTGTTTCAGTCTGTGACTCCCTCTCTCTCTGACCCTCCCCTGCTCATGCTGTCTCTCTCTCTCTCTCTCTCTCTCTCTCCTAGAAATAAGTAAAACATTAAAAATAAAATAAAAACAAAAATAAACATTAAAAGATAAATAAAATAGCTAGTGATTCCTGATGCCTGTTAATGTGGTGTGGCTTTGGAGGCGGGAACTCAAGCTACTCCTGAACGGGATCCCGAGCTGGTTCCCCGCTCACCCACCTGACTTCTGCTGGACAGCGCCTTCTCCCCACCAGACCCGCTTCCTCCTGCCTCCGCTTCCCTCCCTTGCACCTGCGACTCACAGAGCCCCACACGCCGCCCAGTCCACATCTCCCTTTGCTCTACATGCCAGTGCTCTTCAAGAGCTGCTTTTTTTTAAAGTAAGTCATTGTCTCATCCTACAAACTGTCACCACAGTAACCTACGAGACAAAGCCCCACTGCCATAGAAGGGGATTCACATCCTCCTCTCCCATCCGCGCCCAGCCTTCTGGAAGCTCTTTGAAGCTTAATTATCAATTAGAACATTAAATCAGCCCTCAGACTCAGCCCAATCATGTGTTGGATGATCTCACTTTTCATTCCAGACATCTCCCTCCTGCCCATAACTTTATCCAAATGCCGCTGCCTTTGACTCTGCGCCCCACTCCCCCCCGCCGCCCCCGCCAGAGAGGGGAGGGCTGTATCCCCAGTGTATCTAGCCCGGATCAGCACCCTGCCCCACACATCTGAGCCCTGTGCTAAATGCTTCCTCTTGAGCCGCTCCACACTCTTCAGCACGTAGGGCGCAGATCCTCAGGACCACGTAGCTGCACTGTCCTCCTCAGTGCACATCGCAGAGCCACCCAAGGCAGGGTTTCATTAGTGACCGTGCGAGGGGAGCGGACACTTGGGCGCGATGGATGGGAAGTGCAGCTCGCGCCATCCAACCTGGGGTGGGGGTGGCAACTGCTTTGTGTCTGCTCTCAACCTGGTTGTGCATTTGCTGTGTGCTTAGAAATATTTTCTTCGCCTGTGTTTCAATTTTCTGCCCAACAAGTGGGGTTCTGTATATCGTCTCACTTAAAAGGAATCCTGTGAAGTGCAGTGTCGTTCACAAAGTACCTTGTTTCTCGTTGATAAATAGCAACGTGGAGTGGACAGGGTAATTTCCTGTATGAAGTATGTTTAAGTCACAGATCTAAACTTTGGGAAAGGCAAAAGGAATTTAGTACATGTAAAACCTGTCAAACATGATCTATTGTCTTTGAACTCAAGTGGCACTAATTTAGCAAAGAAGACCAAAAAAAAAATCTTTGTTCCTGCCAGAGTTTATGTTTTTAATTCACTTCTCGAAAAGTCTTTCCTATTCCTTTGGAAGGGAAATTCCTATTTTGCACTAGGTTTGATGATGCGTCTATTTGTTATAGGAGGAGAATGCACAATTTCCTCAGCAAGCAGCTCCCCCGGCACTGAGGGCTCACGTTAGGACCTCTGCCTGCTCCGTGTGCTCACTGGACCGTGCAGACGGAGCGTGTGCTCAGGCAGGGCACTGCCCTGGGCTGGGGACGTGCAGAGCTGCTCCCAGGCCTGGCAGACACCTCCCAAGCAGAGACGCTCCGCACCGTGCGTGACACTGGAGGAGCAGAGGGGCACCGCAGGGTCAGAGGCAGGAGTCTCACTGGATTTCCCGGGCTGAATCACAGAGGAGAGGAGTCTGAAGTTCCAGGTGGGCACCAAGACAGGATTTTTCCAAGAACAAAGCCATTCGGTCAAGGGCCTTCCTGGGGGAGGGGTGGCTTTGGCAGAGGTGCTGGCTTCAGAAGGGGAGCTGGATGGTAGCACTAAGCTGGAAAGAAGGTTGTACTGCGCAGTGAGGACGGGCTCCTGAAAGGTGGGCTGCGGGGCCCCTTGACTTCCAGAAACAGTTTGGGCACCAAGGACATGGTATTCTTTGGAGGGTGGGGAAGGAGAAGGGTTTTGTATGACAGTCTGGGCTTCTAAGGAAGAGAGCTTCCTTGGGATCGACTTCTCTTTTCAGCAGGCCAGAAATAGAACACACACGGAGGACAGTGCGTGGTTCATGGCGCCGTGTGTACTTACAGGTACGTCTTGTGCACGCACTGCAGGGTGGAAGAGCAGACGTGACAGCGGCTTTCCAGCAGTGCCGGGGCCAGTGTGGGCTTGCGCAGAGCCTGAGAGTTTAGGGTTGGCTGCTCGCTGTGTGGCCTCAGCCGGGTGCTCAGGCTCTGGGAGGGGTTTCTTCATCCGTCTGTAAGATGGGGCAACGAGACCTTTCTTTGCACTGAGTTAGTTGCATAGACGATGGACCTGACCAGCAGGTAGGTGCTTAGCAGTGAGAGGTGCTGAGCCGCAAGGACACACTTGTGTGGGTCAATCCGGCGCTTGGCAGTTTCCCTCTTCTCCTTTGCCTCGGGCTGTGCTCTCGCCGGAAGCAGAACCAGAACGCTCCCCTTGGTCTTGTAAACAGTAAGGAGAAGGGCTCACATTTGTCGATGTTCGAACTCGCCCCAGCGTTTGGCCCCTGGCACACGCTTTCCTGGGTGCAGAAGGCACCCCTCCCTCCGTGGTCAGATGTCAGGCGGCACGGGTCTGCGGCTGGGCTGCCGCACGTGCCCTTGTCACTTACAGAATTCTCCCCCCCTGCTCCCCAGTTCTGCACTTTCTGTCATTTGAACACACCCTTGGAAGTCATTCGGGGTATGGGTTTGGAAGGCGTGGGGAGAAAACGTTCTGCTCCGACAGCTGCCTTCCTTACAGACTGCCCAGGTGACCCCCCCTCCTGTCCTCACATTGGTCTGAGTCTCTCGGTTTGTAAGCGTGACTTCTGGGTTTCCTGTGAAGGACGGGCCTCCCAGAAGCATGCTTTGCTCGAATTTGATCAGGAATTTGGGGTGGGCTGAGCATTGAGAACCAAAGCCTCTGTACCCACGCACCTGTCAACATTCACATCTACTCATTATTCCTCTGTCTTCATCAGTCTGCCTTCACCACTCTAGATAACTCTTGCCCAGAAAGATATAATGTGCAAATAACTTTATTGCTGATATCAGGAACTTCCCACCATTAATTTAAACAGATGTCAGGCCACTGAATGTACACAGTGCAAGGCATATGCTCTCAAGGCTCGCCGAATCTGCTTCTCTAAACTACAGATGACCCATAAACAATGCAGAGGTCGGGGCGCCGACCCCCTGCACAGTTGGAAATCCACGTGTAACCTTGACACTTCAGCACGTCACTAACAGCCTACTGTTGACTGGAAGGCTTACCACTAATGTAAACAGTTGATTGGCACACATTTTGTAGGTTACAGGTGTTATACGCTGTGATCTCACGATAAAATAAGCTGTTGAAAAGAAAACATTAGGAAACTCATAAGGAAGAAAAAATACATTACAGTCCTCTACTCTACTTATCAAAACATCCACGGATAAGTGAACCTATACTGTCCAAGCCATGTTGTTCAAAGGTCAACTGGATGACGTCCTGGAGCTCACCCAGTGGTAATCCAGCTCCACTGCTATTTGAAAGACTGGCCGTAACGCAGAAATCAGAACCCTCACAAAGATAATCACCTTGGTCCAACCACCTCACAAATCCAGGACCGTCAGGGCAGTGCTCGCCTGCGCCAGGGTGAGCGAGGAACCCAGGCTACGCTGCTGGGACTTTCGGGGGCCGGCACCCAGCGGCGTGACGCACGTGCGCAGGCGAGGTTGGTCACCTCCCCGGGGACTCTGCCCTCTGTGCTGAGCATGTGGAACTCAGGACTGGCCACAGCCATGTGCAGGGCCAAATGCATTCTCTCTCTCTCTCTCTCTCTCTCTCTCTCTCCCTCTCCCTCTCCCTCTCCCTCTCCCTCTCCCTCTCCCCCTCTCCCTCTCCCTCTCCCTCCCTCCCTCTTTCTCCTTCTGTCTCTTTCTGTGTGTGTCTCCCTCTGCCCCTCTTCCCTGCTTGCAGTCTCTCTCTTTCAAGTAAAAAAATGAAAAATAAAAATAAACCAAGTATCGTGTTACATCAGCAAAGCTGCACGTGGGCAGGCACAGGCTGGCAGAGGGCCAGGGAGCCAGCACAGCCTCTGTAATGACTTGTTGGCCATCAGGTTATTGAGTGACAGCTTTCTCCACCACACAAGACGTTTAGCCGTTAAAATATTTTTTTTTTTTAGCGTTTTCTTTTTTTTTTGTTCTGATTTTACTATTATTTTTTTTTCAGATTTTATTTTATTTTATTTTATTTTTTTTTTACAAATAGTTTATTGTCAAATTAGTTTCTACATAACACTCAGTGCTCATCCCCAAAGTGCCCTCCTCCATGCCCATCCCCCCCTCCCCCCCACATCCATCAGTCCTCAGTTTTTGTCAGCATTCAAGAGTCTCTCATGGTTTGCCTCTCTCCCTTTCCCCCACCATTTCCGCCCTTATTCTCCCCCTTGTTCCTCCGTCAAGTTCCTCCTAATCCTCCTATGATTGGATCAAGAAGATGTGGTTTATCTATACCATGGAATACTACATGGCAATGAGAAACAATGAAATCTGGCCATGTGTAGCAACATGGATGGACCTTGAGGGTGTTATGCTGAGCGAAATAAGTCAGGCAGAGAAGGACAAATATCATATGTTAGCCATTAAAATATTTTGTTAGTGAAAGAAAGTAATTACACAGATGATTCCAAAGACTACAAAGCTCTGATGTTGTTTTTATTTGTCTTTCAAATTAATCCATAATGTTAGTGGCCATAGAATGATGTCCCTTAGTTTGTCTCAGTCTTCCACAATTCATTCTCCCTGGATGTTTTACCCAAAGATGAAGAAACAGCCTGGGTCAGTACCGAGTGGAAGGGGCCAGAAGAAATGAGGAAGGGAAAGGGCCAGATGCAGACACTTAGCTGAAGATAATGGAGAGGTGAGCCTACTCGATTGTCCCATCTGTGGTCATGAAGCTCTCTGTGATAGGGGTTTCTGGGTGGCTCAGTCGGTTAAGGGTTCAGCTGTGGCTCAGTCATGATCTCATGGCTGGTGAGTTCGAGCCCATCATCAGGCTCTGTGCTGACAGCTCAGAGCCTGGAGCCTGCTTCGGATTCTGTGTCTCCCTCTCTAACTCTTTACCCACTCACGCTATGTCTCTCTCTCTGAAAAAATAAACAAAAATTTAAAAAAAGAAAGAAACTCTGTATGATAGAGGATTCTCCAGGAAAATAGGACCAAGAGAAAGATAGATAGATAGATAGATAGATAGATAGATAGATGGATAGATAGAGGATAGATATATGGATAGATAGAAGAAATAGAGATAGATAGATAATAGATGGATAGATAGATGATAGGTAGATACTAGATGGGTGATAACAGATATGCATGTACCTACACACACTGATTCGTAGGCACTGTTGGAAGGGAAGGTAGGAGGAGAGGGATTTTAAGGAGTTGGCTCCCATGATTCCAGGACTGAATGTCATAATCACTCTCAATTAGGTGAAAAGAGCAGAGCGAGGCTAATGCTGTCTGGTTAAAAAGCAACAGTCGCCCACAGGAGCCCGAGGAGAGGGATGTTCAGTCATGTTTGTGGTTTTGATGATGAACTTGTGTTTTGTGTCCAGGCTGATTCGGGAGGGGTCTTCATTCTGCGCTGCTCCGCCATGTCCCCAGGGTGGCCTTCTGTGGCTCTGGTGCTCTGCAACACCATTTGGGGGGCGCAGGAGCATGGCCTGGGGTGCCCGGGGTCTGCCAGCACCTGGAGGCTGCCTTCCTCTTGTGATGGATTCAGAGGTTCTGATCTATCAGTTCTTGGGTAATTAAGGGCTCCCTCGTCCCTCAGCGTGGAGACAGCCACAATACTTATGGGAGTTATTTGGCTCATGTGTTCTCACAGGACAGGGAAGCTTCCCACATTTTTTATCTGTTGATGTATAATATATCACCACAAATTTAGTGACTTAAAACAACACACATTAATTATCTCACACTCTATGTAGGTCAGACGTCCTGGCACAGCCTGGCTGGGTCCTCCGCTTTGGGTCTCACCAGGCTGTAGTCATGGTGGGATGGGGTCATGGTCTCCTCAGAGGCCCAAGTAGGGAAAGATCACCTTCGAAGGCTTCTCAGTTTGTTGGCTGGGCTTACAGGATGGAAGTCCCCATCTTGCTGCTGGCTGTCACCTGGGACCACTCTCACTTCCTAGAGGCTGCACAGTTCCCTGTCACAAGGCCTTCTTGCAAGTGGCCCCACAGAATGCCTTCTTCAAAGGCAGCCAGGGAGAGCCTCTCTTCCTCAAGCTCTCACATAACCTATAACCATGGAGATGGCAGCCCATTACCTCTGCCGTATTCTGTCATCCAAAAGTAAGTCACAAACCCCACTCACACGCAAAAGGTGCGGATTATATAGGACATCAGTCATTGGGGAGGGGTCACCATATGGTATGTCCACTATATTACCTAAGAGTATATTAAACATGTGTATGAATCCTTCCATTTCTTAAGCATTTAGACATTACAAAAGGAATAAATACAGAAAACGTAGATGATACGAGTTAATCCAAAGAAGAAAATAGAAGCATTCCTGGTTATTAACTCTTTCTGCCATGAAGAGATGATCACTTGCAACACCTGAATGTCACAGACTGAGAACTCTTCAGAAATACAGGACACAGAGAGGAGGCTCCATCTTTGCTGGTGAGAGAGAAGCTTCTGGAGTCCCTTCACCTGCTAGTGGAGGCCATTGGTCAGCTGGGCCAGTAGAGCCCCAGGTATGTGACATTTTTGAATTTTTGACTGTCACACTCTTCAGGGTGGAGAAAGTACTACTGGCATCTAGTAAGTGGAGCCTAGGAATACCCTATATCCCATGACACGCAGAGTCACCCTGCCTCACACATGCATGGTGCCGAGGCTGAGAACCTGGTCTCAGTCCTCACATGAGAACATGAAGCTGAAGACGCTGTGGGGCGGAGGACAGTATTTACAAAAGTGTTCCTTTCTCTCTCAGTCATACCTCACGGCTCCACCCAGCGGAAGTGAAGAATGCAAAGGACCTAGTCACAAAGCACCCACTGAACTCAGCACCTTTTAAATCCCATATCAATCTTGGGCAGACATTCACATGCACTAACAGATGAGGCAAAAATTATAAGTGCTGCAGAATGGGAGAAGATTTACTGGGCTTTAAGGAATTGAAGGAAATTTATGTTATCAAGTGAAAGATCAAGACCAACCAAAGACTAGAAAATGCACAACAGAGCCAGCCTCCTCCACTGCCTTCTTCTCATGGGAGCAGCAAGGCTGGCCAGTGTGGATTTCTAAGGTCACATTCTAAAGTGTTTTGTAGGAAGACATTTCTTTGGGACATTTGGGGCCCAGCACTTGCAGAGAGGTTTACCTCAATTCTCCCCCCTGGAGTCTGGGATCATTCGAAAGGAACAGGAGAAAGCTCTTAGGCCAAGGGAATGATTTCAACAGCACCGTCAGCAGTAAGGATGTCAGCCATTCATTCATTGCGAAATCGCGGGAACAGATGCAGGATGAAGAACTCAGAGGATCTGAGCACTGAGAATAGCCTGGAGGTGGTGGTTCAGTGCATTCATTCCTCAGATGAGGAGCCTGGGATCAAAGGAAGAGCGTGTTGGAGTCCAGACCTGAAATAGGTCATCCTGCATCTCCTCACCTCTCTGTGCCTCCCACTGTCAGGCTGACTCCGTGAGTGGGCAGACGGAGCTGGGCTGCGGGCAGGCAGCAGCGCCCATGTGGACGCCCAGCCTTATCTCTTCCCTGTGCTGCTCAGAGGTGAGCCCTACTTGGGAGCAGCGCCACACCCAAGGGGCCAGTCCCAGCTCATCACCAAAGCTGCCTGCTCCCCAGGGCAGTGCTAAATGACTGACAGGCCAGCAACCGAATCAGGTGCTTTGTAGGCAGGGTGCCCAGCTTAGAAGGAGCCAGAGGGCCATGTCCCTGAGACACATGCCTGATTACAGATTTAACAGTATCCTCACCCAGAGGCCAGACTCCTTGCTGATGGAACCCCAGGCATCAACACACCACAGAAGAAAGCTCATCTATAGAGAGAAGTTGGGAAAGGTGTAGAGGAATAAGTATTATAATAAATGTGTGTATAAGTAATGTTCCTTTCATTTGCCACTTTTTGTAGAGATATATAAAAAATACATTCTTTCTATGGAAAACGTGAAAGATAATATTCCATAAATATGGGTATATTGTATTACCGTATTTATGTTTTCTATCCATGTGACCACCACAAATACATTTTGTAATCACTTATTCACAACGAGCTCTAACGTGCATATGCATCCATACGGGCACCATCCTGGCTTTTCCTTATAGTTCGAGAACATCCCATCTCATTGCTTCAACTTTGCGTCTACGGTCGTGCATTTTGTGTCTCAAGCCCGGCCTCCCTGCAGCCTCGGCCGAGTCAGCGTCCGCGATGTGCTGGCCTGAGTGCTGCGGGGAGCCGAGCAGCATCCCTGGCCTCTGCCCCCTGGTTGCCTGTAGCAGCCCTTTCCAGTGGTGACGGCCCACATTTTCTCCAGACACGACCAAGTGTCCCCGGGGGCAGAATCCCCCGAGGTAGAGGACCATGTATCTAAGTGGTTTTACCTTGTTGGTGTGTTTGCTTGCTTGCTTTGCCCATCATTGAACAAAGCTGCCTGAACCTCCCACAGCCCTCTTTCTGCCTCCATCCAGGTACACCCAGAGGGCACATTCCTAGCTGATAAATTGCTGTTGGAGGGAATCAGCATCCACTGAGAACTCTGATGTGTTTTTGCCAAATTTCTGTCTTCTTTTTTTTAAATATTTATTTATTTTAAAGAGACAGAGCACAAGCGGGGGAGGGACAGAGAGAGAGAGGAAGACAAAGAATCCAAAGCAGGGTTCAGGCTCTGAGCCATCAGCACAGAGCCTGATGCGGGGCTCGAACCCACAAACCACGAGATCATGACCTGAGCTGAAGTAGGAAGCCCAACTGACTGAGTCACCACCCAGGCGCCCCTATTTTTGCAAAATTTTTATCCCAGTATCATTTTTAGAAAGTTAAAAGCACAACTCTGATACAAGTATATAAGGCGCCTATGTCCAAGATTTCCTCGTCTCATTTAGAGAGACAGCCGGCAGGCCAGAGGGCTGTTCCAGGCGGAAGAGGGGGCACAGTGCCCGAAAGGGACTTCCGCAGTCACACTCACAAGGTCGCTCTCACTGTGCACAGCGTCCTTTGCGAGGCTACACAGCACCGGTCACCTGCACTCAGGCCAGTTCTCATGTGTCAGCGTGGACTCGTGCAGGGCTGGGAGATACGCTAGTCAGTGGAAACCAGTAAGTCAGGAGTAAGATGGGTCTTCAGTGGTCGTTGCGCCCCCCCTCCCAATGTGTCCTTGAAAAGACACAGTCATCGTCTTGCCTATTGCTGAGTTTCGATGTTTTCTCTCTTAACATCGCCGTCCTGACATTGGGCACAAAGTGCTCTCCCTTCAGTTGCCCCGGCTCCCGTAACCACTGCCCACATGGGGTGGGCATTCCTCTCTTACCGCCCATCAGACCCATGTCTCGCCTCCTCCCTCCCCTTTCTGTCACTGCCAGGACGGCCAGTATGCCCCCCGCCCACATTTATTGGCCATTTCAGCTCTAATATATTTTGCCTTCGTGTCCTTTGTTGATTTTCTTTTTAGAGAGTTCTGCTTTTCCTCATTCATTTGCCCCACGTCGGGCTCTGCATGGAGCCTGCTTAGGATTCTCTCTCGCCTCCTCTCTCCAAATAAATAAACAACAAGAATATAAAAGTCCTTTCTCAACCCTGGGATTAAATCTTCACCTACACCTCCTTCACCTCTATTTGGAAGTTGTTATTCTATACGTAAGTCTGTGTTCTGTTCGAGGCATGTTTCTCAAAGAAGATGAGAGTTGGAGACACAGCTGTTTGTTTGTTTTTTCCCCCAAAGAATAAGCCGGTTTTCTTGGCCCCGTTGAATAGTTGGTGCTGGTAAGCCATACTGTTCAGATGTGAGGCCTCTGTACAGAAGAGCTGGTTTCTGGGCCGTCTGTTCTATCCTCCTGAGTGGCCCACAGTCAATCGGCCCCGGCCAAAGTGTAAGTTGCCAGCGACTGGGCACCACGCTTCTTTATGGGACAGAGCAGGTCTGATTTTCAGTATCACAGCTTTTATTTGCAAATGGTAGAGAGACTTCACACGAGTAAAAAGGTGCTCTCTTTTTTTTTTTTTTATGGACAGCAGTGTTTCATCATCTTATCAAACCAGCTGTTTTCCTATTAAAAAGATATTTTCGCCTAGTGAGTTCTTTGAGGGCATGGGATTTCCCTCTGTGGCATGGAAGGCACTGCCACTTATCTTAAATATTCTTACCAGGCGCCCTTTTCCTGTGCCTGAGTGTCTGGGAATGTTCAGGTCCAGGGCCCTATGGGGGTGTCCAGAAACCGGCTGAGGGAGGGGGCATCTGGGCACTTGAGAGCTGCAAACTCATATGCTCATGACCCAACATGATCAGAGTGCTTGCAATGAAGAGCCAGCAGGTCTTTACGCATTTGTTTGTTTTAATTTTTTTAATATGTATTTTTGAGAGAGAGAATGAGGTGGAGGACAGAGAGAGAAGGGGACAGAGGATCCAGAGCAGGTTTGCTCTGACAGTCCAATGCGGGGCTTCAACTCACCCACTGTGAGACCACGACCTGAGCCGAGGTTGGACGCTTAACCAGCTGAGCCACCCAGATGCCCCTGTTTGTTTTTATTAACTTCTGAACCAGTTTTCTCAAACTGGGCTCCTCCAGTCCCATGAGATTTATCCGAGTAGGTGGAGAAAAGTTCTTTCAATATAGGATTAAAAACTGCCCCATTCCACCATGCTGAACAAGGTTCTCTGCAGCAGGACTTCTCAGGGCCTTTAATGTGTTCATATCCTGTGACTCCCCAAGAGTGTTATTAGACCCTGGCACCCTTCTCCTAGAAACAATACTCAACATCCCAGTCAACACCAGGCTGTCTAAGCTCTGCAGCCTGGGAAAGACTATTTCCCTGATACTAAACTAAAACTAAGAAAGACAGAATGTCGCCAACAGAGAAAAAGAAAACAGCTGTAATTAATGACCATCATTGACAAGGAGAACGCGATCCACTCTGTCTCTGGTGGCGGTTTCAGCTTTCCCGGGTGAGTTCTGTACGTTTTCTTGGCGGTGCTCACTCCTCCCCAGTGCAGAGTGCAGGAGAGGCACTACCTTCCCTCTGCTGAGAAGGCTGCGGGAGGCTGGGGCCCGCGTGAGCACTGCACCTTTGATTGCACAACAGATTCTGTTAGTTTTCTCGTGCTGTGCAAAGTGACAGGACTCGATGGCAGAAACCAGCAGCCATTTGTTAGCGTGCAGCAGCCGGGTTCTCTGCTCAGGGTCTCACGCAGTGAAATCAGGGTTGGCTGGGCTTCCTAGCTGTCTGGAGACTCCAGGGAAGATTCGGCTTCCAACTCGTGAGGGCTGTTGGCAGAATTCATTTCCTCACGGTTGTAGGACCAAGGACTCCGCGTCCTGGGGCTGTGCACACTCTTTGCCATGAGAACCCTCATCTTCCAAGCCAGAAACCGGCAGTAAAAGTCTCTTTCTTCAAGAGGAGCCCCATCCCTTTCATGGGCTCACCTGATTAGGTCAGGCTCACCCAGGATAATCTCCCTGTCTTGAAGTCAGTTTTGCATCTTCATCCTGTCTGCAAGACCCGGCCATGGCAGTCCCTAGATTGTTGACTGAGTATCTGGGAGACAGTTTGTGTACCAGGAGGGGTTGGGTAGGGATCTGGAGAACTCTGCCTGCCCCATTCACTTCCTACAGGGTGGGGCTTCAGGATTGCACTTGCTTTAGAAACTTCCTGTGCTGCTAAGGTGGTCCATGTGTGTTTGGGGACATAAAAAATGAGTCACAAGAGATTCCGTCTCAGTCAGAAGTAGTAGAACACATGAGGACATCAGAGAGGGGACCCCAGAAGCTGATGCTCCAGCCGGGCCGTGTGCGTTCCTCGGCGCTGCCTGTCCATGCCATCCTGAGCTCGGGAAGAAGCTGTGCGGCGTTGAGCAGTTGCCCTCTGGTGAATATTTTAAGAGGCTATGTTAAGCTCTGTTTGTTGTCTGTGGCTGAAATGATGCTCAGTGTACTGGGGACATCCTTGGCCACCGCGGCCCTTCTGCTCTCTGTGGGATGAAAATCATCCATGTTTTGTTTGTCCTCGATGGTCAATTGATAGAGACTACGATTCCCGAATCCCCCAACTGACACTTTGTCACATGAGTGTCACATACCCAGCTATACCTGACCTCTCCTTCTGAGTTCCTAATCGCGAGTTTGTAAATGTCACCCTTCGTTTATAGTGAAATCTAGCAGGAAAACACTTAGCCAAACCAGACTCCCTGGGCTCAGATTGGTGGGTCACAGCTCCCCATGTTCAGCTGCCATTGGGGAGCAGGCTGAATGGGGGAGATGATACAGGAACAGCCCCCCCCCCACGCCCTGCTTCCTGAACTCCCCCCTGCAGGAAACTTCAGCCTTCCCACCGGCTGGGAGGTGATTTCCTGTCACAACAGGAAATAGAATTTCCCCGGGAGCTGAGTGGACAGGCCCCACCGCATGGGCCCCCTGCTCCAGGGCCGGTCACCGCATTCCCCCCACCCCCTCTAAGCTGAGTGGACAGGCCTCTCCACATCCCCCACCCCCACTGCCATCCCCTCCGAGCTCTGATGTCATGGGTACCACAGGCCCAGAGCCTGGGGCCGGGCTCCGTGTCTCAAGCAGGCCACACTAATATCATTAAGCCGCCTGGTTTTAATTTGCAACCACTTCCCAATTGTCTACTTAGAAGTGTTTAAAGCCAAGCTCTTTCATTCTTTCCACCATTTACTGGTGACTGGAGAAGTTTAATGATTGTCTTGTGAGGCAGATGCAGGGATACAGGTCAGAGAGTGATGAGAAAGAAGAATTATAAGCTGGAAGAGAAACACAAGATAATAAAAGTGTAATTTAAGACCTCATACTTGTACAATTACCGTGTTGTGTCACACTTAGCAGGGAGTCTAAATTTATCTCACTGCTGATAGTCCACTGTGAGAAATAAAACTGTACAGAAATCTGGGGGGCATTCCAGAATTTCTCAACAACTTTATCTAGCAGTTCAGCGTGTGGGCAGGAGAGTGGGGGAGACCTCGGGGCCTTGCGCGGTGCTCGGCCCGCAGCGACCGTGCTGTTCTGGGCGGGGCTGACCGCCCCCCGGAGCCCACGGAGCCCCCCATCTCAAGGGCGGAGAGCTCAGAGATCCTGATGCTCCCCCCTCACCCCCGGGCCATGCCCTATCCCATCCGAGAACAGGGCAGTGGCTCTGAGATCAGTATTTCCGGACGCCTCCCTCCCTTCCACATGCCCACAGAAATGCCCTGTGGGCGTGGGTGGCGCACACCCCTCCCCACGTCCCCCTCCGTGTGCCCCAGATCTCACCCTTCCCGGTCAGCAGCCCCTCCACCGCTCACACCTCACCTGGGAGGTGTTCCTGGGTTTCCCTCGTGTTCTCAGAGCTCAGATCCCAGGACAGGCTGTCCTGTGCGTCCCCCGCCCCCTCCTCTGGCCAGGCCACTGGAAGGGATCTCGCCCCAATACCCAGGGTCCCTGCTGGGTGCCAAGGGAACAGGTTTCAAACCCACAGGACATCACTTTGTGCCCTTGCTCAAGGCCCTCCAACGGCTTCCTGTCTTGCTTAAAATAAAATTCAAATATGACAGCACCTGCAGCCTGCTTTCTCTGCTGCGGCCTCTCCGTCCCCCGGGCCTCCAACCTGCTTTCTCTGCTGTGGCCTCTCCGTCCTCCGGGCCTCCAACCTGCTTTCTCTGCTGCGGCCTCTCCGTCCCCTGGGCCTCCAAGAGCCCCCTCTCCCTTCTGTCCACTGCTCTTGCCATGTCCTTTCCCACCCCGGGGCCCACTCCCTCCAGATGCTCCCATGCGCATAGACCTCAGTGCAAGTGTCTCAGATCCAGAGAGCGTCCCTCCGCCACAGGACTGGAGCCCTGTGGGGCAAGGGCCCCAAGGCAGGAAGGCACCTGGCTGGCGCAGGGCAGTCCCACAGACGTTTGGGAAATGAGAAGACGAAAATGTGTAACTTCCCTGATGTCTTGGAAGATTTAACTATTTAAACTAAGAACCAAGATACTTTTTCCTCCTAAGTTCAGTTCATTTCAGGACTAAATCCTCTATTCCAAGCAGTGTGGCAGCTTCTGGAGCCGTGTTGCCCAGCAGTGTGTCTATGGAAACACAAATGCAAACTTGCTGAGTAAACCCAATCAGCTGTCCGTTCCTCAGTCACGCTGTGCATTTGAGATCTCCGCAGTGACACACGGCTAGTGGCTGCCTGTTAGGGACTGAATATGTGTGTCCCGTCCCCCCCCAACCCCCCCCTCCAAATTCATGTTGAGGCCCTCACCCCCAGGAGATGGCATCTGGAGGCCGGACCTTCGGGAGGTGACTAGGGACTTGGGTTAGTGAAGTCCCAAGGGTGGGGTTCCTGTGATAGGGTTGGTGCCCTTACAAGAAGGGGGCATGTCTAGAGCCCTCCTTGTCCCTGCCATGTAGGGACACAGCAAGGCAGCGGCCTCGTGCAGACCAGCAAGTGGGCTCTCACCGGACGCTGAATTGGACGGCACCTTCATCTGAGACCTCCAGCCTCCCGAACCGTGAAAACGTGTCTGCTCCTTGAGCAGTCCAGCCCGTGGCACTTGGACATGGCAGCCTGAGCCAACTGAGACATTCCCCCTCCGGCGCCTGCACTGGCATCAATGCCAAAGTCTGGCTGCACAGAGCTGTGCCACGGGGTAGAAAAGGCGCAGCCACCCTCTCCGAAGCAGTTCGGAGCCCTCTGCACAAGGATGGACGGGTAGACGGTATCCAAAGGTCCTGGTAGCGAGCGCACGGGTGCTGCGCACTTAGCACAGAGGCAGCCATGGGCCTGGCAGACGCTGACTTTGAGCCAGGTTTCCAAGGATGAGCGGGAGCCAGCAGGTGAAGCAGAGCGGGACAGGTCGGGGGCTGACCCTGACAAGGACCCTGAAGATAAACACAAACGCACGCAGGTGTAAAACCCCAAAGCGTGCGTCTGCGTTGCTGGTGAGCCTACTGATCTCCTTACACGTCTTGTTTCAAAGAAAAGAGCCGGTCACTTGTGTTCCTTGGCAAGATCAATACAGCGAGTCTTAGCTCAGTATGGATGCTGGGGGAACGGAGCCACGTTACTCTGAGGGGAAGCAGCCTAACTAGTGCTTGTGAGACAGGAGAGAGAGCGTGGAAGTGCGGGAACACCATATCATCACGGGGACAAAATGCTTGTAGATAAGACCCTGAGGGCTCTTGGAGCCCGTGCCTTCTGCACACAAAGCACCTTGCAGTGAGCGGCCATCACACCTGTAGAACGGGCTCCATCCGCACCGCCGGGGCCCCCACACGCACATGGCATTCCTGGCATAGCCTCCCCACTGGAGGAAAGCAATTCAGCCTTCTCCCCACTCCCTTCATGCCACTTTTTTGCCAGGGTCATTGGGTACATGCTTCAACTATTCATCTGCTTTCCCGCTGTGACCTCACTTCCTGGTAGCCAAGTTTGGGCAAAGTGTATGCAAGCATTTCATGCGCTGGTCTTCCTTCCTCCGCAGCACCTGGTGGGGTGCTCCCCGGGGCTCAGGCACCCGACTGCCTCTGAAAGATGTGAATGGTAAGCAGACGCCAGCCTTGCCGGTTTGTGCCGGTTCTCAGCTGGGGGCTGGCCTTGCTCTGGTTGTCCTGAACCCCATCCAGCAGGATGGCGAGGAGCAGGGAGATGAGACGGAGGACCTCAGCATCCCTGAGAAGCTCCGGAGGGAGCTGACGGTGATTGAGATAGAAGCCACAGGCATCCGTGCGAGGAGTCAGCCCGGAGGGAAGGGGGCGGCAATCCAAATGTATGTCTTGGGGTTGATTGACAGAAGGAGAAGGGGACACAGCACAGCCAGAGGCTCTGAAGCTGCTCACCCAGAGAGCAAGCTCTCCGCCCGATGCGTCCATGCCACTCACGGGAAAGATGGTGGCAACTGCAGTGCACTTGACAGAGAGCGCTTTTCCCCGTGGTCTGTGCGGGCCATTTCTCGTCCTTTCTGAGGCTGCGACTGCTGCCGCTCTATGTTGTATCTGAGAGGTACAGCCAGCTGAGCCTCGTGTTGAATCAGTGTTGGCCGCCTCCCTAACTTCAAATTGATGTTAATGTCACGGTTGCGTTTTCTAGTTTTCCCAAAGGCATTGGCAACAATAGACCGAGGCGGGCTTCGTGGTACCTGAACCTCTGTGAAGCCCTCATGTTTCTGATGTGTATTTAATTTGGTTCTGGCACACAGACTCTGTTTTTCTTGGGTTTTACATCATTTATGAGGTTGCATGGATACACGCTAACAAAACATCATCTGTAATCAAACGAGGCTCACAGAAGAAAGAAATGCATGCCAATCCCGACTAATCTTAGTCTTTATGGGAATAGTTATTTGCTCAGAATGATTAGCCAAACATCTGTGTCAACACTCTCTGCGCTGGAGAGAGAGATGTTAATCGCCACATTTACGATGATATTTCTAGTTCCAAAGAGGGAAAATGCTCATCGCAAACAAATGTCTCAGCTAAGCCCTTCCGAGTATAATCGACTCTCCTAATTAATTACAATAATTAAAGGCACAGATATTTGCAACGATCACATGTGTGCATGTTGGGCAAAAACAGGTTACCAGATTTCATAATAAACTTTCTAATAAAGTGACCTCCCGTCCCCTGGAATCATTTTAGGAAGAAAGTCATTTCCTTTTCCCCATTTTACAGACGCATATGGTCTCACCTACCCCTCTAATCCAGGCATCACTCAGCATTTTCTGGGTTGAAACAAAAAAAGGCACATAGACTCATCAAGGATGGTTCATGTGATTAAGGATGACAAAAAAGTGTCAGTAATTGAGTCCACTGTACAACATCTCCTACAAGAGACAACATCTGTACTTGGTTGTTGAACACACAGGGCAGCCCTCCATGTTCGTGGTGGGGAACACGCTTCTCCTGGTGATCACAGACACGCAGCTGCCAGGCGAAGCCCCCTCCCACCCCCCAGCACACATCTGCTGCTCTGGGGGGCCGGCGAGGGTCGTGTGGGCTGGGCCATGGGGAAGGAGCGTCCTCTGTCCTGCGCTAAAGCCTCCCCCCAAGGGGCAAGTTATGCTCTGCTGATGATCTCTTCTGTTCCTTCCTGACATCCGTTTATGTCACCCTTCTGCGAGGCAGACAGCGAAGGAGGGACCGTGATACTGAAATGAGATCCGCGCACATGTGGCAGCTGGGGCAGTTTCTCAGTCTAGGAAGAGTCATAGATGCAGCTGATGAAAATCCAGGACAGTATTCTTAGCCCGGGGGAGGATGATGCTTCTCTGTTTCCCTGCACTGGAGGACTCCGTGCAAATGGGGCATTTCTATCCCATGGGGATCAACTGCAAGTGCCCGTTGATATGGGGGTGAGCAGCGTCTGTGTTTTATCAGCTGCGCCCTCCGTGGGCACCCACGGTTTTCCCAAGCCCTCAGAGGAGGCCAGCGTGAGACCTTTGAGTCATAGGATCAACTCTCTAACCTAGAGACAAATTCCTTGAGTTTAATAAAATGAAGTTTTAAATAAAATGAGGTTTTTTTTTTTCTTCCTTAAATGTCTGTCCCTATTGAACTTGGCTCCTTGTTAAGCCCCTGAACTGTGGTATGGAGGGGCGGGCAATGGAAATAGAGCAGTCTGAGATATTTCAGTCTCCAGTTGTGGTGGATTTTTTAATTAATTGCGCCAGTTGGATGGAATCCAATTTCGGGTTTGATATCTCACTCTGAGCAAGCAGCTTTATCTTTTTGTTTCCTGAAGTTTGTCTTTTTGTTTCATGCTGTTGACCTGGGAGGCAAGTTACCTTGCAGCACAACTGGGGAGAGTGGCCCAAACATACCCACACAAACTCGGGAAGGCATGCGAGAGGCTTTCCGGAGGGTTTTGGCTTGCTCGGAGAAAGCTCCGGCTGTGGGCCACTGTCATCGTACGTACAAGTGGGTTTGCAATCAGCTACCTCAGCGTCATAGAGCTTGAGTCTGGCCTTCTGCGTCTTCCCCACTAGGGTTCATAACAAACCCTTACGATGTTCTGGTTTGTGCAAATTTAACTCAGAAAACCATTGGCCAACCTTTACCACAGAGCTGAAAGCTGACAGCAAAGAAGATTGGGCTTTATTCTACTTCAAAGTTGGTCAACCCGGAGGCCAGGAGACAGTGTTTCAAGGTTGAGTAAACCCCAGCCTCTTGTCCGATGGCCGTCCAGAACATCGAGGGTTCCCCTGAGCCCTGCACTGCTGCCTCGGAATTCAAGTGCTGAGCAGGAGCTCAGTTCAGTACATCCTCATGGAAGCAGATTGGCGTGTCAGCACCGAATTGGCAAGGGGACACTCACCTAGCTGGGGAGGATGTTCAGGTGCTCAGATAAGTTTTACTGAGATGGAAGTCCTTCCTGGTTTTCCCAGCAAGGTTATCGTGATCACCCAGTTCTGTGGACCTCCTGCCCTCAGGTGTGTGTGTGACTTCACTGGATGGTAGCTGGGACTCTTCCTAGGAGGGCCGCCTCCCTAGAGGATGTGTTTAAGGACAGGGATGATTGTTGAGTTATGCCATGATTCAAATCCCCCCGTCCCACCCCACCCCCAGCCCTTCCTTGGGCTCTCAGAAGATCAGAGCCTCCGACCCCTGCATCCTCTGTCCCTTTAGAGTTCTACTACTTCCAAATTCCTTGATTCAGAAAATACTATTTACTGTTAACAGATTTGATAAGTGACCTTCTTATTGTTCAAGTCCTCAGAAAACTGAACAGCTCAGTTTGGCACCTTCTCTGTGAAACACGTTGCTTTTGAGTCATATCTAAGGCAGGCCCCTGTTTCCTGACATGCTGCTCACCTCTGTGGGAGCTCCCAGAGGAAGTCCAGGGGTGGGGGAAGACGAGACCACACATCCAGCCAAGGTCACCGTGCTCCTGTGTGTGTCACCCAACAATGCTACAGACACCATACTGGCACACAGATAGAGGGGAAACCCTCATACTATTTATTGAACTTATTCATTTGTGTAAAAGGTTCCCATTTTACAATAGTTGGTCTCCAGCCTTTGGACCAAATTTTGGACGTGTTGAACCAGTATTGGAGACATTCAGAAATTATCATAATTTGCTCCATTTCCTCCCAAAATGTCCCCTTTTCATCGAACCAGTGATGTGTATGGTTAGAGCTATTGGCAGCCAAGCTATTGAATGTACGGGTGCTGTCTTTCTAGTTCAAGTATTTTGTCCTGAGATAAAGGAATCTGAAAACATGAATCTTTGAAGCCATCGTCCAAAAGTTTCCATTCTTTCTTTCTTCTTGGGATACCGGTCTTAAGTTTTGACTCAAAAGGACTGGCCAAATGTGCTTTCAGTAATACCTTCATGATTTTGTGACAGTCCAAAAATAGAAAAGATCAGTAAAAAAACGAACAAAGACTTGAAGAGGGTCCTCTGCCTTCAGTCACTGTTCTGGAAGATGTGCAGGGGAGAGGAGGCTGTCAGGAGGCTGGGGAGGGGCAGGGAGGAGAGAACACTGGGCCCCCAACAATCGCACGATGACGGAGGGCAGGACCACTGGAATGACTGAGAGGCGCTCTGTGTTCTTGGACTGTGCCCACAAGGGCTGCGGCCGGCGCGGGGCAGGGCCCTCTTTCCTGAGGGGGGATCTGGGGCTGATAGCAAGGGTAAGAGGAGAGTCGGGGGAAGGGAGTTGAGGTGAGCATCACTGCCTGGGAGACAGCATTTGTGTTTGGATCCACTTTGCCTTGGACCCAATGACTATAACCCTCCATTTGGAAATAACTAGGACCCAGCCAGTTCCTTAAGCCCCCCCCCCCCACCACCACCCTGTAAACATGCCGCAGTGATGCAATGGACCAGGTTAATTCCACATACTCCCTGATCTCCCCATGCGAGGCACTGTTCCTCATTATCTCCAGGGCCTCCCCCCCGTCGCCCACGGTCACACCCCACACTCACCACCTGCGGTACGCGGCACAAGCCCTGCCACCGTGTCGTCTGTCACGCCTCTGTTCTTCCATGGCAGGTTTTGATGCCTCCCCCGCTGTGCTGAACCCTGCATCCACCACAGAGTTCATCATAGGGTAGGTGTTCAGCAAACGTCAACTAAGTGAGTGGAAGAAACACACACCAGACTGCCCACTCACTAGGTCTCGGGTGGTGGAGCAGAGATATGAGCTTGTCCACACTTATCCCCAGAGGGCGTAGGGTGGGGGGAGAGACCCTTATCAAGATGAGGACTCGACATCTCACTAATCCCTTCTTTAAAATAACCAAGTAGTTTTCTTTTTATTAGTCACTTTCCTGGAAGTGAAGTATAACTCATTTCTTTTGGACAAAAGCGTCCATCCCCTTCTCTGCTGCTGTGTGCCTCTCCTAACGTCACTGCCTTCTTTCATCTTGCTTATTAAACCTTCCTATTTTCTCTGCCGCTTTCCTCTTCCCTCTGGGCACAGGGATGCTTGCTGTCTGCTCACATAGCCTTTCCCTGGAATCATAAAGTATCTCTCTCTCTCTCTCTCTCTCTCTCTCTCTCTGTCAAAGCCATTTCCCTCCCCAGCCCATATCCACAAACACTCACATACCTTTCCACTCCGTTCCAGCTCCCTCTCATACTCCCCATTGCAGCTGGACGGGGCCAGCTCATAGTTTGGGAGATTAGGTCACTGTGGCTTGTCTACACAGCTGTGTTTCTGGCAGGGCCCTGGAACCACTAATCCCATCCCTCATGGTGGAGCCCACAGTTTAGTCTCAGGCATGCCCATACTCCTGGAAACATGACACATTCATAATAAAGGCAAAACACGAGTCACCTAGCCCTGGAGCCCAGCTCTACTTCCATATGTCTTCCTGCAGCTTCCCTGGCCTTGGTGGGAGCTCTGGACGCATGGAGACCCTCCCAGCTGGTGGCAGAGCGGCTGCTGTTTAGACCACTGCAGGTGCTGATCATGAAGTTGGAGGACGTGGGCTGTGTGTGGTGGGTGGTCCTTGGGATGACAGGAGCAGTGGCTGCCATTCAGTGTAGAGGGACCTGCATGCCGGCCTCACACTGGCCACTCCTTGTGATGGTCCTAGACACACCTAATCTGGAATTTGATGGGTGAAACAGGACCCATAGATTGGGTCCAAACCAGAAGAATGTCAAAGGCATGCCAGAAGGGAGTTGGGAATTGAGTAATAGGGAGAGAAAGGGGCTAGTCCACACCCGGACTCTCTGTCAATCTGTGGTCACCAGCAGTCACAGTTGGCCAAGGTCTATGTGAAGGCAAGGCCACAGTCATCAAAACAATGACTCCGGCCAAACACAGAGCACACAGCCGGGGGTGCCGGAGGAGGAAGTGCCTTTCAGGTTAGTCCACAATCCACTAGGTCAGGCCAGTTGCCCGAGTCACCAAATTCCCTCCCACCCAGTGGCCTCTCCACCATTAATTGAGACGCCACAGCTCAGGCAGGAGACTGCAACACTAGGAAGTGATGGTGGCTGCTCCTCTGATACCTGGCTGCCATGACCCACGAACTGTCAGGGATGCAATATGGTTTTGTGGCTGTTGGAAACTTTATATTCCAGCATCACTTACAGCAGAGAAAATAACTCATCTGCAGCTGCCGAGAAGAGTGCTCAGGAATCCAACCAACCATTTTCATGCCTGCCTGACGGCCCTCACCTCCCCCTGTGCCTGCACTTGGCCTGCTCAGAAGCTGTCCTGTTCTTTTACGAGCCTGTCTCCAGGGATCTCGACGAAGCCAGCGAGGGAGACCCAGTTCTTCCCAGGAAACACTGAACCTCTTCCTCAGGGTTTTGAATAGAAATTCATCAGGGGCAGAAGCCAAACAACATAAGCTCAGGGCACCCTGGGCATCAGGTTCCCTGCTCTTTAGAGGAAGGGCTCTGGGCTCACGGTGGCCCGCTGAGAGAAGCCAGGTCTTGCCGCTGAGAACGCGTGAGTGCCCACATCCAGGGTCAGCAGCCGCAGAGGTTCAGAAGCGCTGCTCCCTGCCAGGGCTTGCCCATCCCCCCCTTCCTGGGAGAATGCCAACCCAGTTAACTGGCATTTTCCTTGTGCGCATTCCCCTCAGGTTTTCTATTTCTTGCCACCAAAAGGGTCTTATTTGACTAGTAGCTTTCCATCCGAGAGCCTAACTACTTATTAAAGAAAACTCTATACAGCTTTGAAGTGCACCAGAAAGGTATCAAACACTTTATTTTGGGGATAAAAGCGGCAGATCCTGAATATGGGGTGGAGAAAGTAGATGAGCATGGAATGTCTTACTGTATCAGAAAGTAAGGAAATACTGAAAAAAAAGGGAGAGAGACAGAGATGGGGGCTTGTCACAAGGACACACAAGAGCTGCGGGAAGGAGCTCCCACTAGCCAAATCTGGGAGTGTTTGCATTCCAATAGAGTTAAGGATGACAGTGAATTATTGCAAAATATCCATGGGTCCATGTAAATAAGTACATAGATACTTAAGATAACCGGGGGAGAGGGGAGGGCTCTCACTTGTACTAGTATTATTGTGGTGGTGTAGTGGTACTGTAATAGTATTGTAGTAACATCATGGTAGCATCGTAGTAGTACTGTAGTCTTATTATAGTCATATTATAGTAGTGTTGTAGTAGTAGTATAGTAGCACTGTAGTAGTATAGTAGCAGTATTATAGCAGAGTTGTGATGGTATTGTGGTAGCAGTAGTTTTGTAGTGGCATTGTAGTAGTATTGTATACCATTGTAGGGGCATTGTGGTGTTGTCATGGTTTTGTCGTGGTGTTACAGTAGTATTGTAGTGGTGGCGTCATGACATTGCAGCATTGTTGTGGCATTGTCGTGGCATTGTAGTGTTTTGGTGTTGTAGTGGCATCGTAGTGGTGTTATAGTGGCGTTGTAGTGGTGTTTTGGTGTTGTAGTGGCATTGTAGTGGTGGTGTAGTGGCGTAGCAGTGTTGTAGCAGCATTGTAGTAGTGTTGTAGTGGTGTTGTAGTGGTGTTCTAGAGGCATTGTGGTGGTATTGTAGAAGTGCTGTAACACTATTGTAGTGGTGTTGTAGTAGTGTTGTCGTGGTGTTATAGTAGTATTGTAGTGGCATCATAGTGGCATTGTCGTGGCGTTGTCGTGGCCTTGTAGTAGTGTTGTGGTATTGTAGTGGCATTGTAGTGGCATTATAGTGGCATTGTAGCAGTGTCGTAGCGGCATTGTGGTGGTGTAGTGGTGTTGTAGTAGCAATGTAGTAGTGTAGCAGCATTGCAGTGGCATTGTAGTAGTGCTGTAGCAGTGTTATAGTGGCATGGTAGTGTTGTGGTGTCAAACAGGTGTCATGGTGGTGTTATGGCATTGTAGTGGCATTATAGTGGCATTGTAGTAATGTGGCGCTGTTGTAGTGGCATTGTCGTGGTGTTATAGTAGTTTTGTAATGGCGTCGTAGTGGTGTTGTTGCAGCATTGTGGCATTGTCGTGGCATTGTTGTGGCCTTGTAGTAGGGTTGTGGTGTTGTAGTGGCATCGTAGTGGTGTTGTAGTGGCATTGTAGCAGTGTTGTAGAGGTGTTGTGGTGGTATAGTGGTGTTGTAATAGCAATATAGTAGTGTAGCAGCATTGTAGTGGTGCAGTGGTGTTGTAGCAGTGTTGTAGTGTTGTTGCATTGTTGTGGTGTTGTAGCAGCATTGTACTAGTGCTGTAGCAGTGTTATAGTGGCACTGTACTAGTGTTGTAGTGGTGTCATAGTGGCATGGTGATGTTGTGGCATTGTAGTGGCATCATAGTGGCATTGTAGTATTGTACTGGAGTTGTAGTGGTGTTGTAGCGGTGTTGTCATATTGTTGTGGCATTGTAGTGGTATTGTAGTGGTGTCGTAGTGGTAGTGGTGTTGGAGTGGTATTGGAGTGGTATTGGAGTGGTGTCGTAGTGGTATTGGAGTGGTGTTGGAGTGGTGTCAGAGTGGTGGTGTAGTGGTGCTGTAGTGGTATTGAAGCAGCATTGTAGTGGCGTTGTAGTAGTGTTCTAGTGGTGTTGTAGTGGTGTCGTAGTGGCATTATAGTGGTGTTGTAGTGGCATTATAGTAGTGTTGTAGTGGTGTTTTGGTGGCATTGTAGAGGCGTTGTAGCGGTGTTGTGGTGGCATTGTAGCGGTGTTATAGCAGTGTTGTAGTGGCGTTGTAACAGTGTTGTAGTGGTGTTCTAGCAGTGTTGTGGTGGCATTGTGGTGGTGTTGTAGCGGTGTTGTAGTGGTGTAGTGGTGCTGTAGCGGTGTTTTAGCAGTGTTGTAGTGGCATCGTAGTGGCATTGTAGTAGTGTTGTAGTGGTGTTTTAGTGGCATTGTAGCAGCATTGTAGTGGTGGTGTAGCAGTGTTTTAGCAGCACTATAGCGGCGTTGTAGTGGTGTTGTAGTAGTGTTATAATGGTGTTGAAGTGGTATTTTAGTAGTATTGCCAAGTAGTAGTAGTAGTATTGCCAAGTCAGGCTGAGAAATGCAGCAGGCGTGCTGGGTAGAACAAGGTTCCTCTGGCGGCCATTGCTGTACAGTGTGCTTCTGGCAGGAATCATCAAGGAAGTCTTAGTCTGTTTGGGGGTGCGGATGGATTTTGAGGGGGAGCAGGATATTGTCAAGTCTCACAGGGCCTCTCCACAGATTTCTTATTAGATGCAAGAGGAAAACTGTCAAGTGCAGAGCAGAGAAATGGGCCACAGGGAGGCCGGGCGCTTAGTGCAGACCACAGCCTGTGCCCTGGGTATGACACGCGAGCAAACACTTGCCGAGAACACATCCCGAGAAGACAAGAAGGGCCGGAGTCTGAAATGCTTCCAGGGAAAAGAGCTTGAAGTATATGACAGCTGAGTGCAGAAAGTGATGCTAGACAGTGCTAGACCAGGGGGAAAGTACCCTAAAGGACATCTTTGGGCCCATGGTCACACATGGGGTATAGGCTGTGGGCCAGGTCAGAGGGTTGTGTCCAATGTGAAACTCACTATAGGTGATGACCGGACAACCGCTGGGTAAGAGCATATCCATTGTCTGGGGGTGAAGAGAAATGATGTCTGCAAGCTATTCTCAAATGGTTCAGAAAATATTAAATACAGAGAGACAGACAATGAAGGAGCTAAAAGTAAAAAGGAAACAGTAGTTGATTCTGAGTACAGGGTATACAGGTGTCATTGTTCTGTTTTAAACTTTTGTCTCTAATTTTGCAGTTACTGTGAAATAAAGTGTTAAACACAGCAGCAAAAGCAGTGCAGTGTATTCCCGAAGAAGGAAACCCAGCCCCGCCTGGGGGTCACTCACTCGGGGTCATCCTCAGCTTGGGTTCCGCTGTTTGAACTTGGTAATGGTGCAGCAGGCGGGGCCTGAGGCTGCTCACTCTTCTGCCATGTGTTTGGTGACTTTCTCTTTTCTAGGATGTTTGCTTCAATTAACCTCCAGGTAGCAGAGGGCGGAGAAAACCCAGCTGTGTGCCAACAATGAGACTTGGCTTTCCTGCGGCCTCAGAAAAACTGTAAATAAATCAAAACGCAGGGGATGTTATTTGATCTGGAAAAGGGCTAGTTAAAGACTCCAGGATGTTGGAAACAAAAGATATATTAAATACACAGGGCGTTCGAGCGTAATTTAGAGGGTGTAATTCTGCCCAATATTTGCTGACATCAGTTGGAAGCAAACCACAGCTAAAAACTAAAATCCCAAATGTGAGAGGAAGAATTATAAAAATCCAGTGTTAGACCCCAGTGCTTCAGCGATTCTCATTTTTCAGAACAGGGATAGGATCAGCCCATATGCACACACGCCAGAGCTCCTGGGTCACCACCGCAGAGTGGAGAGGGCTGTGGGACTGCCATGTGGCCGAGCTAAAGGGACATCAGTGGTTCTCAAAGTGGGGTCCCTGACCAGCAGCATCAGCATCACTGGAGGAATTTGTGAAAAGCAAATGATCGACCCCACCCAGACCTGCTAGATCAGTGCTCTGGGGGTGTTTTAACCAGCTCGTGGGTGGTTTCCACGTCCACTAGAGTTTGAGACTCACTGGGCCAGCTCTCTTTTCCCAGTTTTCACTTTCATTGGAATCCCAACCACTCAAGGAGGTGGGTTTTAATCTATCTCCTATCACTCCCCATAACCCTGGGTAGATCAGGTCAAATCATCTGCTTATTATAAATCCAGGGAATTGGACCAGATGACCTCTCGTTTTCCACCTCCTTTCTCTTATTTTGTTTATTCAAAATTATACTACACTGGATTTATCTGCTTCAAAGGCATTTTCAATCTTGCTGCAGAATGACACGCCAGACATTGTCCTTTGATTGGCGTCTCAGCAGACCAGGAGTCATGGAGCAGGTTGGCGTTCCCTTCGAAGGACATGTGCGGAGACTGGCAAAAGTGAAAGTCCCAGATTCCCCTGCATCCCTAGGGTCTGGCGAGGACCGTGCTTGAACAGGGGGCTGTCTGGCTCAGAGCTGAAGCCATGCCCCAGCCCAGAGTTGGAGAGTCCACACCCATCTCAGGGTGCGCATAGGTGGGACCTGGCCTGAAGCGGGGTGCCCACCTGTGGACAGCACTGGGTGTGAGCTCTGCGGACATAGGGGTTTGGTGTGGGTAGGTGGGCCCTAGCCCTGTGCTCACAAGAAGAGGGACGTGATCCCTTCTTCAGGGGTGCCCTTTGGGAAGCTACAGGGCCACCTGGGAACTCGGGGTCCACCTTGCCTTTGCCTTTGGGTACCTGTGGGACCCCATGTGCCACGGTGACCCCTGATGGAGTCCACTGTGGCCCATCTGGGGAGGCAGAGGCTTCCTTCCTTCCTCACTTGACTGAGAGGAAAGGCACGGGGCAAAGGAGCTCCCTCATCCTCTCCCCACTTTTCCCCCTCAACTCCCCTGACCCTGGACACCTGTTCAGCCTGTGATGGGAATAGAAAGTTCTTTATGGGAGGTGCATCAGGGTCCTTCCTGGCAGCCCCCCTGCCCACACGTCCCTCTCTCCTGGATGGTGGGCTTCCATGCACGGCCATCTTGCTATTCTGTTTTGTACCCCAGTGCCTTCATCTCAGGGCACACAGTAGGGACTCGATAAATACACCTGAATGAATGAATCACTGCACTAGAGGTAAGGTGTCATTCTGCTGCTTCTATGGGAAAAGCCACGTTTAAGTGTGGAAATGAGGTAAAACTTAAGCTACAAACCAGAAATATCTCCATAGGCATTTTCAGAGCTTTGGCCCTTCTGTGGACACCCCACCCCCTCCCCAAAGTCACAGCCGACAGGGAGTGAGAAGGAGACAGTAGAGCGGTGGAGGGGGCAGCAGATACTCTTCAGAAACAGATATGCGGTGGCTCGGGATGGAGCCATACCTGCCATCAGACACAGGTACCTACAGAATATGGCGGCAGACGTGGGAAAGGCTTTGCAAGGTCTAGGGAGCAAGGGCCAAAGTCAAGGTCAGAAATTAGAAAGCTGGGAATTCATACAGACCTCCATTCTGGTTGGTGGGAGGTAAAACTGTAGTCACTTGCTCCTTATAAAACACATTTATTTACCCCTCAGTCAGTTGTCACCTTAGGTTTTCTTCTTTCCTAAATTTACATGATGCCTTCCTCGATGGCTTCCAAGCAGACGTGATAGGGGAGCGTGTCTGCAGCGGAGACTGGCCAGCCCACGGAAGTTCCAGGGAGCAGCGCAGGTGGGGTGCGGGCTTCAGAAGCAGCTCCCGCAGGAAAAGGGAAACGCGTCCTCTGGGAACCCACAAGGGCAGCCCCAGAGACGCACAAGAAAATGTGAGGTTTTTCTCCAACTAGTGTTGACCTCAGGCTGCACTCCATCTCTCAAAAATAACAAGATTACCGGGTGTCTGGGTGGCGTAGGCAGTTGAGTGTCTGACTCTTAATTTTGGCTCCAGTAATGATCTCACTGCTCGTCAGTTCGAGCCCCACATCAGGCTCCACACTGACAGCACTGAGCCTGCTTGCGATTCTCTCCCTCTCCCTCTCTGTCTCTCCTCCCCCGCTCCCACTCTCTCACTCTCTCAAGATAAGTAAATAAAGTTAAAATATATAAATAAGATGATTACTGATGGAAAAATACGTATTCATAAAAAAAGAAACAGGGCAGGAAATGGATGTGAGTTTGGAAAAGAGGAATCTTGGACCTAACCTCATTCTGAAATGAGTGGAGTTGGAGCCAATTGTGCGTGTGAGAGATTACGTGCGTGTGTGTGTGTGCGCGCGCGCATGTGTGCATGCGTGAGTGTGTGCAGCATGTGTGGGTCTGTGTGTATGCCTATGATGTGTGTGTGCATGGTGTGTGCATGTATGTGAGTGTATACACATATACATGAGGTGTGTGCAAGCATGTATGTGTATAAATGTGTGTGGTGTGTGTAAGTGCATATGAATGTGTAGGTGTACGTGTGTGAGCGTGTGTGTCTGTGTGTGCACTATCCTTGTAACCTTCATACACCCACAGTCTTAGTGGCCACCTTGGGGGACAAGGCATGAGAGGGAGAGGGGGAGGGCAGGAGGGAGACAGGGCGGGGCCAGGAGGGAGAGAAGGTGGGCGGAGCCCAGGCTCCTGTGTGATTGTGGAGGAGTCCGCCCAGGGTGGAGGGTGGCACGTGTGCCTGTCTTCTGCACTTTGTTCTGTTCTTCTTCTGTGGAAAACTGACATCTTAGCTTGTCAGATGTCGTCAGGGAAGAAAAAGCATGTATTTATGCTTGTAGGGAAGGAGGCACGTGGGACCCTGAATTCAAACCCAGTCTTGCCAGGAGCCAGCAGTGCACCCTGGCCCATGACATAATCTCTCTTGGTCAGTTCTTGATCAGTCAGTGTGGCTATTAATACGATATTATTGATATTATTATGTATCATAACACACACACATCTGACGTGACACTGTTTTTTCACTCACAAAACCCCCATACATAAAGTTCTAAGTGCAAGTACTGCAAAGTACTACTTTCATATCTTTTCTGATCTGAATACAAAGCCAAACATGGTGCTGACTTTCAGATTTAATAGTCAAGCTAAAAATAAAATGGCAGGGTCGCCTGGGTGGCTCAGTTGGTTAAGTGTCCACCTCTTTTATTTAGCTTTTTTTTTAATGATTATTTTTGATAGAGAGAGAGAAAGAGCACGAGTGGGTCAGGGGCAGAGAGAGAGAGAGGGAGACACAGAATCTGAAGCAGCTCCAGGCTCTGAGCTGTCAGCACAGAGCCCGACGCGGGGCCTGAACACAAACCGTGAGATCATGACCTGATCCGAAGTCAGATGCTTAACCGACTGAGCCCCCCAGGCGCCCCATGCATCTAATTCTTGATCCTGGCTCAGGTCATGATCTCAGGGTTCATGGGCTGGAGCCTCGAGTTGGGCTCTGCGCTGACACCACAAAGCCTGCTTGAGATTCTCTCTCTCCCTCTCCCTCTGCCCCTCCCCAACTCATGCACATGCATTCTGTCTGTCTGGCTCTCAAACATAAATAAACATTTAAAAAGTCAAATGGCAAGTTATCATTTGGAACAGGCTCATACCCTAAAATAAAATGCGAATGTAGTTCATGCCACTGACTTGCACGTTGAAAACGATTAAAACGGTGAATGTTTTGCTGTATGGACTTTACCAAAAGAAAAGTTAATAACAGAACACAGCGGAGGCCCCAGCCCTAGTGGACAGCGCAGGCCCCACGCTGGCTGAGAGAGGCAGCCCCTTGCTCTTTAGAGGCTCTTAGAACCCTCCCCTCAAGCTCCACTCTTGTCCCAGGCCAAGCTGACTCTGGTTTACAGAATATTCTCTGGTTCCTGGAAACCGATTTCGACCTCGATCTTTTCTTCGAATCATTTCCTCTGCATGGGGCTTTGTCTCCTTAGACCCACCAGCCCTGGGAACCATGCCAGTGGTGTTTCAGAACAGAGCGCCGATGCCAGGTTCTTCTCCCAGAAACCCTAATTCAGTGGCTGGTGGGGGACCCCGACTGGAGCCCCCCCACCCTCTCCCCCCAGACCTTGTGCAGCTGCCCGGGCTCCTGGAAGCGTTTCCTTGGAGTTCAAATACAGAACCCTTAACCACAGCTTTTTAAATATGTGCTACTTTTGCAGCAACAATTGTGCCCGCGGTAAAGGGGATGGAGCCCTCTATCCACCTAGATCTCTCTGGATGGCCCTACGCCTGTGGTAAGTTCACGGGGCTTCTCCAGCTCTAAGTCAGCAGGCGCAGCTCACTGCCGCCCCCAGGAAGCCTCCCCCGCCTGTCCTGAGGGCTGGGACATCCTCTGACCCACTGTCCGTTCAGGTCACTGCTTCCTCTCACTTCCCCACGCCCGGGTCCTTTGAGTCCTGTGACATCTCCTTAGAAAAGAAAACTCCCTGTCCCTAACTCTCGAGAAGTTTGCAGATCTGATTGTCAGAATGTCCCCCACACTGCAGTATCCCTTTTGAACAAAGTCTCCCCTTACTGAGTCTGGATTAGTATTTACTTGACGTCAAGCTGAAGCCACCTCAGTGAAATGAACACGTTACACCTCAGAAAGGCTGCTACGTCCTTTAGTCCCCCCAGCGAGAGGCCAAGGTGTGTTCCGCAGGCTCCCCACCCCCAGGCCTGGGGCTGGCTGACTCCGGGGAAATTCAGCCACGTCCGTGTGGCCACTACAGTGGGGAGGTGATGGAGGGAGGTCCCAGGACCAGCCTTGCATCAGGATGGGGGACTTGGGACCCTAAATCACCCAATGGGGTGGCCACTGAGGCAGCTCGGCACATGGACATGCCCATGGCTCCCACCAGGTAGCCTTCTGGGAATTCAGGGGCCCCCAGACTCACATCCAACACTGAGTCCAAAACCAGAGGTCTGTGGATAAGAGGAATGAAGAGCTGACCCTCTGGGGACTATAGGGGCAGCACACGGACAAGACCTTGAGGAGGTGAGCATCATGCACTCAGGGCAGCTCGAGCTGGAAGGGGCCCAGGCAGCAGGCATCCCAACCCCCCTCTCTTTCCTCAGGAGAGAATGGAAGGCTCGTTGCTGATGTCAAACAGAGAAGTGAGGCAGAATCGCAATTAAGATACCCCACTCGACTCTGATGTTGAGGCTCTTGTCACTCACTGTCACCTTTGCAATCAGGACTCCTCTGGGCATGATATAAGGAGAATGCAGAAAGATGGGCCCAGAAATTTGACTGTATTGACCGAATGTGTCAGATAAAACAAATCTGTTTGCAACGAGCAAACACCTGACTTCTAACTTCTGCCCCAAGTGGGAAATATGTGCATGAGGCAAAAGAACTGCAATGATTCAGCTTTCCCCAAAAGCAAAGCCCCTAATAACCCCACAAACCCATTTTGCAAATGAAGCTTTTTAATCATTCAGGGAACGTGAATTGGCTGTCGTCCTTAATGCCTCAGAAAGAACTCATGGTGAGGAACAAGTCCCGAGTCTGTGTCTGGATTCGGGTAACTAGGCTTCAATCCATTTACCTAGTTTTACTTACAAACTTCTTTAAATAAATCACGTGGCTTGGATGTATAGATTGAATATAACTTCTACATTCCTTTCAGGTAAAACCTTACTAACCTGGTTATAAAGGAGATTTTCAGATTTTTTTTTTACAGCTGTAAATAACCGCCAGAGCAATCTGGAAGAGCAGTGGTTTAGAGCAGATCAAACCCATAAGACGTCCCATTCAGTTAGGATGCGGCTATGTATTATTTCTCTTTTTTTACTTTTAACTTTATTTATTTTTGAGAAAGAGCGTGAATGGAGGAGGGACAGAGAGAGAGGGAGAGAGAGAATCCCAAGCAGGCTCTGTGATGTCAGTGCAGAGCCCAACGTGGGGCTCGAACTCACAAAACTGGGAGATCATGACCTGAGCTGAAACCAAGAGTCGGACGCTTAACTGACTTAGCCACCCAGGTGCTCATATCATTTCTTAAATAAAGTTATGGACATGGAATCCCCCAGCCTCAGGGGCTTCACATTTGTTGAGCGCCTCTGGTAAATCTCACTATTTTACCTCACACCAGTCAGAGTTAACTGACTGTGGCTAAAATGAACAACTCAGGAAACAACAGGTGCTGGTGAGGATGTGGAGAAACGGGCCCCCTCCTGCACTGCTGGTGGGAATGCAAACTGGTGCAGCTGCTTGGAAAACAGTGTGGAGGTTCCTCAAAAAATTAAAAATAGTACTACCGTATGACCCAGCAATAGCACTGCTAGGAATTTACCCAAGGGACACAGGAGTGCTGATGCACAGGGGCACATGGACCCCAGTGTTCACAGCAGCGCTCTCCACAATAGCCAAAACATGGGAAGAGCCTAAGTGTCCATCAACAGACAACTGGATCAAGAAGATGTGGCTTATGTATACAATGGAATACTACTTGGCAATGAGAAAGAACGAAATCCTGCCATTTGCAGCAACATGGATGGAACTGGAGGCTACTATGCTAACTGAAATAAGTCAGGCAGAGAAAGACAGATACCGTATGTTTTCACTCATATGTGGAACTTGAGAAACTTAACAGAAGACCATGGGGGAGGGAAGGGGATAAAACAGTTACAAACAGAGAGGGAGGCAAACCCATAAGAGACTCTTAAATACAGAGAACAGACTGAGGGTTGATGGGGGGCGGGGGAGAGGGGGGAATGGGGATGGGCACTGAGGAGGGCACCTGTTGGGATGAGCACTGGGTATTGTATGGAAGCGCTGAATCACGGGAATCTACTCCCGAAACCAAGAGCACACTGTATACAATGTGTGTTGGCCAATTTGACAATAAATTATACTAAAAGAAATAACTCTCACTATTTTGTGTTCCATTTCTTATACGGTAAATGAATCCCCCTTGACAAAGACCTTTGAATCACTAGGTGTCATGGACCCAATCTCTCCGTGCCAGGAATGGAGAGAACAGAAGGACTGAGCATCTCTGAGCCCCTCCCTTAGCTGCCCACATCCCTTACTGCCCTGGCCACAGCCCTCGGATTCCCAGCCCTGCCTCTGTCCCCATTTTCCGGGTGGGCGCCCCTGACACAGACATTGACCCTATCCTCGCCGGGCACAGACGTTGACCCTAGCCTTGCAGGCACAGGAAAAGAAATTAAGAGTTGCGGGGCCGCGCCGTCTGTAAGCAGCCAGGTGTATCTGCCAGTCTCACCTGGTGCCCCTGATGATGTTTTTGTCTCCCGCACAGACAGAATGAGCTTTTAGAGGTAGAAAGCAGACATCGACAAGGGTAGGGACCCCCTGAGCTGCGGGCCATCTCAATCTCCCAGGCTTTGAGTCTCATGTGTTCAAAATCCTCTGAGCCCAACACATTCTAGCAGACACCTCACATGCCTTCAGTGTCATTAGAAAAATTGTTTTTGTTATTGTCTTTAATGATCTGAGTCTGCTCAAATACCTACCCTTTCATTTTGGTGAAATTACAAGAACCGTTCATTTAAGAGGTTGTGTTTTAAACGTCTAAACCTGGACATTCTGTTTGGTAGAGATGTCTTCCAAAGATTTTGGGGGACTGGGGTGTGGCAGTCAGAGGATTCTTCGTTTTGTTGGTTATTTTCCACCAAATGAGACGGTTGGTCTAAGCCCGATCTTGAAAGTCTGGAACAGTCCACACGTGGGACAGCAGCCCTCTGCAAGCCCCCCTGACCCCGCTTCTCTTCATTTTCTTGGGAGCAGGCTGTAGCCCTTGCAGACGGGCACTGTCAGCAAGACACGCTCACAACAGCTGTATTCAGTAGGCAGGAATATTTGGAATCTGGAAATGTAAAAGTTCTCCAGGCGATTCTATCAGTCAACTTACTGTAGCACAGCACAGCGCAGCGCAGCAGGCTTCATTGTCTCCGTTGCCCTGAACAGGTGCACTTGAAACGTTCCCACAAGACCCTGCCCTCTGTCCTCCATCTGCAACCATCTGTCTCGGGCAAGGTGGTCCTCAGGCCACCCACAGCCCCTCTCCTGCAGGCCCCCAGCTTTCCACTGTTGACCTGGGGGTGTGGCTGCTGCTATTATAAAATCCAGCCTTCTTCTCCAGTGGAGGTGCCCTGGGGACGGGGCAGCGGGTTGCCCCTGCGGTGAGCCTTCCTACCCTTTCCTGTGCTCTGCCTCCCTCTCACTCGGCTTTCTCCATCCCTCATGCTGACGCACTTGTCCACGGGCTCATCTCCACAGCCCAGAAAGTGTCCTCCGAGGGGTGAACTTTTACATCCTTCCCTGCATCCAAGCTCACTGACCCACATCCCAGTGCTTTAGGACATTGCCCTGCACAAAAGAATCAATGACTAGAAGCCACAGTCAGATAAGAACACTGCGGCCGACAGGGACACATCCAGGCTTTGTGGGCCCCTCTGTAGGGAAAAGAACACAGAACAAAGCACGAAAGGAGCATTTATCCGGACTGAAAAAAGAGAGACAAGCTGAGGACTGGAGAGCCTTGACAGCTCAGGTCACTGTCTTCCGAGATCGGTTGTGGCATTTATAACAAATGTCCCCTGGGCTGCAATCTGGCTGCCTCCCCCAGAGCTGCCCAGGGTTGCATGGGACACCCTGCGAGCAGAATTGTCTTGGCCTCACGGAAAATCCCCCTCTGGAGGCACCCAGGGCGTCTGCCAGGTTGACCAGAAACCCCTGACTGGAATGCTGGCTCCATCCTCTACCTGATCACTGGACATGTTGGAAAACGTGTTTCAACCATGGGCTTTCCTCACAAGTAAACTGGGGGCCATAGCATCTGGGCCGAAGTTTGTGGAGAGATCACACACGCACGTAATTACTTGGCACAAAACGCCCGATACATGGTTGACTGTTGGTAATATATTTGGTTACGGACACATTTAGGCAGATGTCGCCAAGCACAAGGTTCCGTATGGAGTCTCCCACAGAATCGCTCTTACTTAAAAACGACAAAAGCAGAGCAACAACGGAAACAGCAATAACGGTTTTCAGAGCAAAATCCACCTGTGCTGTTCTCAAAAACCATTTCTGTACTCGGTCGAGAATCCACAGCGAAAAGCCTCCCTAACAGTGTCGGAGAGAGAGGGGTCGAGGACACGGCTGCACACAGATGATGCGCCCTGTCCTAAGAAGGGGAGCCCTCCTAGCCTTGACTCTGTGAGGTCCCTTTCCTTCCCAGCCAATCTGCTGGCTTCACCGCTTTCCATCGCCTCGACCGCAGGATGGGAATCCATCCCACAAGAAGCATGCACTGTGTGACTGGGGAGAGGATATGCTTGCATTTGGGTTTTTTATTTCTTTTTAAAAAAATATTTTTTACATTTATTTATTTTTGAGAGACAGAGAATGAGACACAGAATCTGAAGCAGCCTCCAGGCTCTGAGCTGTCAGCACAGAGCCAGACGCGGGGCTCAAACCCATGAACCGTGAGATCATGACCTGAGCCGAAGTCAGACACCCAGCCGACTGAGCCACCCAGGCGCCCCTCGGGTTTTTTATTTCAAGTGTTGGCTCGAGGTTCTGGTCCCCCAGGCGGTGGATGAGATCTCAAGGCCAGGGAGCAAGGGCCTGACCAACACCAGGAGAGGCACGGGCTGGGATGATTTGTTGCCATGGCAAGTCTAGCTCACTGGGGTACTGGGTCCTGCACCCAAACCAGGGAGCGGGGAGGAGAACGGAGGTGCAGTGAGAGGGGCGCCTCTACCAGCCCACCAGAGCAGGCTCCCAGCCTTACGACTCACAACTTAACCGTGGTTTTCCCTTCAAGAACAAAGCGTTTGGAAGGGAAATCCCACGGTGCTGTGGACTGGGTGTCTATGCCTTCTCAGATTTATGTGTTGAAATCTGAATCCCATTGCACTGGTTGGGAGGTGATCAGGTCACAAGGGTGGAGCCTCATAAATGGGATTAGTGTCCTTAAACCAGAGACCCCAGTGCGCTCCCTCTCCCCTTTGGCCGCAGAGTTAAGTAGCGTGCCGAAGCTTTCCCCCACCGATGACTTTAATCCCCCTCTTTGGTGTGGGCTTGAACCTGCTTGCCGTTAGTATCAGGACAGCAGCCTGGCTGTCTATTCACAGCATGACTTCACTGCTACAGCTGACCTGATGAGTCAAATCGGTGTTTTTTAAAAGGCAGCTCCAAAACATGAAAGACCTGAAATATTCAGTCCACACATGTCCTTTTTACAAATCCCCCTTGGAATGTCAGAGAATGTAGACACTTCATCATGATGTGAGTTGAAAGGAATTATCGCGATGGTCAGGATAATCAAAAAGTTTGTATTGACAGGGCAGCTCGATATTCTGAGCCGTCACGTTTTGTTTTGACATGGACGCTGTGTCTCCTGTCTTCCAAAATCCTCGAGTCACTCAGGCCACACAGGGCTGCACAGGGATGAAGAGGGTTGAGCAGAGGTGCCCTCGCTGCAGATAAGGTTGCATCCATGTCTATTTCTTTCATGACCTGCAGCAAGATAAGAAGTCTCTTAGTGGCTGGTGTATTTTGCTTTGAGGTGTGGGACCAGTCTGGTGTGGAACTCCAAAAGTGAGTCTCTGTTTCGTGATCATAGGCTATTTACATTCAAAAGCAGTTCACTGAGTAGAGCTCGCTCCAGTTTCTCAGGAATGTCCCCCTCTTTACCTTCTGTAATAGTTATGGCCCCCAGCTTGACAAAAGACCACACAGTGCTCTTTGGTACGCATTTTCAGGAAGGGACAAGCTTAACGGCAAAAACAATCACATCTTTCTGAAGGTAAATGTTTCAAGTGTGTGGACTTGACTTACAACATAGCTGATTGGGTTTTGTCTTCTCTAAAGACTAAATATTAAATGTTATGATCATAAGTTATTTCTGTGAAGACTATAGAAGCACACACACACACACACACACACACAGGCAAGTATATTCATAATTATGAATCTTACTTCACGGGTGAAAACTGGGTTTTCATTTTTAAAATAAACATCTAATTCAGAGGCTTTACAAATAATTTACGATGCTTGAGTAAGGAATGGCACGTTCTCCAGAATTTTGTAACACTGAACTTTAATTTATCCTTACAGGAATGACTGTGGAATTTGCCGAGATGATTTTCACAGAAAAGTGAAATATGATTTTTGTCCTCAAATTTCTGATAATTGAGTAATTCAAACCTCTCTGACCTTAATATCCAAACATTTTGGCCCTATTAAACCAAACAGGGTTGATTTGCTAGCGATGTCAAGTCCTGTGGATGCAATCAGCCACCCACCCTTTCTTTTACCCACCATCCGATCACGTATTTATTCTCGAAATGTAGTATGTTGGGTTCTCCTTCTGATGGGGGAAATAATGTGGGGGAATTATGTATCATGAGACGTGGCCCATTCCGTCATTCCTTCTCTCGGGTCCAGATTAATTCAATTTCAAGAGGTAGTGGAAGATACAGAGTTAGGAGAATGGCGGGGATCTTGGAGATGGTCTGAAGCCACCAGTGTGTGCGTGGGCGGAGCCTTGAGGGCTGACATGGAAGTGGGGGTACAAGGGACTGCATGTTTGTGTCCCCCCTCAATTCATACATTGAGGTCCTGCCCTCAGCATGATGGTGTCTGGGAGGGGGGCCCTTGGGAGGTGTAGATTTAGACAAAGTCCTAAGGGTGGGGCTCCCACGAAGGGGTGGGTGCCCTCATAAGAAAAGGAAAGGGCACCAGCTCTCTCTGTGTCACGAGAGGGCACAGCATGAGGAAGCCTGGTTTCCTCTGTAAACCAGGAAGCCAGCCTTCCCCAGAACCCGACACTGCGGGCACCCCGCTCTCGGATTGCCAGTCCCGAGAGCCATGAGCAACTGTTGGTTGTTTAAGCCATCCGGTCTGTAATAATCTGGTAGAGCAGACTGAGCCACTTAGCCAGGGGGTCTAGACACAGCTCCTTAGCAGTCTGACTCTTGGAGTCCGAGCACAATCTGGAAGGCAGGTGCACATGACCCCAGGCTGCTTGTCACTGCCCCTGGGATATTGAGGACCATCTCACAATCTCTGCAGCCTGTGGTGGGTCGGGAAGCGCGGCCAGGGCGAGGCTTGTGGATTGGCCTCGGGGAACCAAGTGTTATCCACGACCAGACATCTGAAAAGGTTGTACATAAGCAGACCCTGTTGGTCATGGGGCAGTCGGGGTGGATAGCAATCATGTAACAACAGGCTGACTGGCAAAATTAGCACAAACACTATCATCAAACTGCAACAATCAAATGAAGCAATTTATTTTCTCAAGTCAAAAGGACAAATCAGTCTATGGGTGACGTCCAAGGTTAAACGCACACTTCAGTCCTACAGGGAGTAATATTAGTGACTAACGTTAGGCTAGAGCGCTTTTCAATGAATCAAAGATCTAAGATGAAAGGGATCACATACGTCTGGGCTCCGCCGGGCAAGTATGTCTCTTGAGTAATTTAAGACGAAAAGTAACTTTCAAAAAGCTGACTCCATGATTTTCTTAAACAAAGAAATATCAGAAACATGTACAATTACAAGACTTTAAAAAAAAATCTGGGGTTGGTTTCACCATCCTCTGATTGATGAGACATGTTTGGAGCACTGATGTGTCACTCCACGGGGGGCAACAGTTTCAGACGGTGTTTATTTATTGAGAACTTAAAAGAAGTACAAGACCATTGGGATGATTTTACAAAGGATAAGATCAAATAGGAGTGGGGCTTTAGCACACTGTCCAAAACCAATGTTTAGAGTAGGATAAAGGAAGCCCAGAAATGCAACAGAATACAAGTCCCTGGGCTTTTTCATTAAGATGTTTATCCCGGGTGGGATCGTGTTTCCTTTCTTCTGAGAGTAAAGCCTTGGCACTAGAGGAATCCCTCTCTCGGTCCGAAGTAAGGCCTTTTCTTCATGTGAGATGCTGGTTGGCCTCTAGGGGGAGCCCTGGCTCTCCCTCGCCTCCCTCTCTGGGTGGAGGAAGGACAAGCCAGTGCCAGTCTTGGTGACTGCAGGGTGTATAGGCTGAGTATACGCAGCAACTTTGGGTCACATAAGGAGTTGGGATCGTGATGAGCACTTCCGACCCCCTGGGGTGCCCAGGGTGGAGCAGGAAGCGGACGGGGGGTCAGTTGCCCGCTGCTCAGATCCCAGCTCTACCTCTTAGCGGCTGACTGATCCTGAGTAAACACTCACACACTCTCTGCCTCGGTTTCCCTGACTGTCACAGATGGAGGTGATTGATAAGCCACCCCCACCCTTGCTCACGGATTGGTTTGAAGATTAACTGAGGAAGCTCACATAGACCACGGCAACATCACTGCCGTATGTAATATGAAAAATAAAAGCTCTTTCAACAAGTGGTGTTGGAGCCATTGGGCGTCCTTAAGTCGACAACTGAGCCTCTCGTTTCATACAAACACTGTCTCACTGTGGATCCCAGACCGAAAGAGAAAACCTAGGGCTATAAAGCTTCGGGAAGAAAGGATAGGAGAGAGTATCTGTTGTCTTGGATTAGGCAAAGACCTCTCAGATACAACACCGAAAGCACAATTCATAAGTTGAAAAATGAATTAATTGGACTTCATCAAATGGCAAGGTTCTGGTCTGTGAAAGATGCTGTTAAGAAAATGGAAAAACAAAAACCAGGCCACAGATGGAAAATACTTGCCAAACCCATGTCTGATAAGGGGCTCTTATGCAAAACAAACAAAACTCAAAAACCAGAAAATGAGCAATCCAATAAAAGTGAGTGAAAGATTTGAGAAGACGTTTCGTCAGAAAGGTGTGCTGATCGCAAGTAAGTACTTGGCTTGAGGGCTCAACACTGTCACACGTGAGGAAAATGCCAATTCTGAGCCCGTGATGAGGTACCCATGCATCCCCTACAGGACACCCTGGGGCCCAGAGACGCTCCAGCCCGGGCTCCCCGCAGGCCGCCAGAGGCAGGGCCAGGTGGGGACCAGCAAGGAGGATGCGGTGCAGGGAGAGGAGTCCTGGGCGCCGAGCGGCATTTTTGCAAGGACAGGACGTGGGGCAGAGAGTCTAATCTCTAAGAAGATTGACTGCAAGCCTCCAGAAAGTGGCAGCAAGGAGAGTCTGAGCTACGGTTAAGTAGCCAACGTAAGCGTCCTCTGCCGTCGGCAGTGTGACGGGCATTGGAGGAGTGCAGGTCACCTACAAAGAAATAAAGAGGCCACATCTCTCGTGAGATGAAACATCATTGACACGTACGGTGATATTATTGCCAGGTGCACGCAGGCTGATTTGGTATTTGTGTGAAACACTCACCACAGTGCATCTGCTTAATGTCCGTCACCACACACAGTGACACACAGTTTTTCCTTGTGACAACAACCTTGAAGATCTGCTCTCTTAGCAAGGGTCCCATCTATTTGTCAAAGGTGGAGTTGCACCGTACGCCTCACACCTTCGGCACGCTCTCCGTGCTTCCTCGGCACACTTGAGGGCATCAGGAATCCACACCAGAATTCTCTCCACAAAACTAAATTACCAGGAAGCTGGAAGTCTCTTTCTCTCCTGCTGTCGAATGCTTGACCTCAAGACCCAGCTCACAGGCACGTGGCAGGCGTGTCCCCAGAGTGGAAAGGGGCTGGACTCGACCGTGATAGGTGCACCATGAAGGTATCGGGGACAAGGTGTGAGTTTCTCTTTCCCAGAAGCAGGGAGCATTTCACAGCGCTCTGCTGTAATGGGCTTTAAAAAATTAAGCACTGAAATCTTTTATCCAAGGGCACCTGGGTGGCTCAGTCAGTTAAGTGTCCGACTTCAGCTCAGGTCATGATCTCACGGTTCGTGGGTTCAGGACCTGCATCGGGCTCTGTGCTGACAGCTCAGAGCCTGGAGCTGCTTCAGATTCTGTGTCTCCCTCTCTCTCTCTGACCCTCCCCTGCTCATGCTGTCTCTCTCTCTCTCAGAAATAAATAAAACACTTAAAAATTTTTAAAAATTAAGCACTGAAATCCTTTTATCCAGGGGCACCTGGGTGGCTCAGTCGGTTAAGCGTGTCACTCTTCATTTTGGCTCAGGTCAGGATCTCACAGTTCGTGAATTCAAGCCCCATGTCGGGTCTTGCTTGAGATTTTCTCTCTCTCTCTCTGCCCCTCCCCTCCTCATTCTCATTCATATTCTTTCTCTCTCTCAAAATAAATAAATAAACATCAAAAATAAATAAACAAATTAATTAATTAATTAAAGTCCCTTTTTCCAGGTGTAGACATAGATAGAACCCCAACGGATACTGAGGAAGCCAGCAGGCCCCTGGTTGACGTACAATCTTGATTCCCGAGCTATCTTCGGACAGCCTCCAGGCCGGAGTGCACCTTCCGGAAGCCAGCTGGCTCCCTCACTCTCTCCCGGGGAGACACTCCGCATCCAATACCGGTCGGTGAGTTTACTTTCTGAATGGAGTAGGGCTCTTACCATCCACAAGTTTGTAATCACAAAACGCTTTTCCCAAGGCCGGGAAGAAACATACAAAACGTTTAGTGGTGATTATTTCCAGCTGATGGGCCAGTGAGGGTCCTTCCCCACCCCTTTTTTTTCAGTGCTTTGCAAACCCACCTCCACAGTGAGTATGCAGTAATTCCGTAATGAGGGGAAAGTGGGGTGGGCCGCACTGTTTGGCAGGCTGTCCTCCGCGGAGGTCAACGCCAAAGGGGAGGTGAGGCCGGGCCTGGCGCTGCCGGAGAGGGAGGCTCCCCGAGGGAGTGCGGCTCATGAACGGCTCCGCTTGGCTCCAAGCAGATGGGGTTTTACATTAAAGGGCCTCCGAGGAGCCATTCTCCTAATTGGTAACCAATGAAACTGTCTTCGGGAAACAACTTTTCCGTCGCCTTTGTTGTTCTGCCTTGTGCCATGTGAGTTCTGCACCCCCTGACCCCTGCTCGGGCCCCAGGAACACAGTGAAGATGTTTCAGTGACGATCATTCCTTCAGGGGACTGTGTTGGGCGTGGTGGCGGCTGCGTGCGCGTGTGTGTGCGTGACTAGGTGCAGGGGACTGTGCGCGTGGGACAGGAGGAGAGGCTGAGGTTTAATCTGGGTGTTTCTCCTCCTTTCTGTGAGAGGGCTGGGGCAGAGTCAGGAGGCTGCGCTCAGCTCCCTGCCCCGCCCCCTACACGGCCCAGGCCCCGGGGAGGCCACTACACCCCAGGCTTCATCTTCTTATCTGCCCAAGGGGAGAGGCACCCTGTCCTGCCCACGTCACCGGCTTCCTCTGAGGATCAAATGAGCCAATGTGGGTAAACTAATTCTGCTGTGTTATGGAACATAAATGTGTTGGCAATGGCAACTGTATGATATAAAGTTGGATCTCATGAAATACCGAATCTCTTCCTGCCTGATTACCCGAGGGGCTGACGTTTAATGCACTCGGAGGGACCTCATGGTGCGCACTGTGGTAATTCCAGCCCCAGTGCTCTCGGTTCTTGGGGGCCCTGTCACAGAGGACATCGCTGTGACTGTGGACAGCAAGCTGACCCCTCTCACTCCAGGACAGGGTCTTGACGTCCTTACAATCGCAGTGGTGGGTGTTTCTCAAGTGAGGGAGATGGAGCAGGGGCCAGCACGTCTAATATTTCTGTGACTGTATCTCCCTAGTGCCCAAACCACTAGATATCAGAGAAACTAATTTTCTTGGCATTTGAAGGACCCAAAGTATCCTGATTTAAACTCAGGCAGTTTGGATGCGCTGATGCAGCCAGCGAGGAAGTTTTATATCAAAACACGGACAAACAAAAGCCTGTGTCAGCACAGCTGGCCCTGGCCACCGCCAGGCAACGGGCGCTGAGGGCACTGGCCTTGCTGGGGGAAACTGTCCCCAGGGTGGCATCCAGAGAGACTTGGGGTCCTCGGGGGTTAGCTCGTCACTCTCAGCAAGTCCCTGGGGAAGGTGCTATCATGAGGCCCACCTTCTAGGCCGTGGCACATGCCCTGGGTTGGCTCCCCATTCTCCCATCTGGTGGGGGCTGACCCAAAGTCTGCGTGCCCATTTGGGCCCTGCCAGAACATTCCCTCCATGGACCCAGCTCACACCTTCTGCAGTCACCGCTCCCCTTTCCATCTCCCAAACCTCAGGGTGGGCCAGGCTCCCGTGGGTGTTCTCTGGGTTGACTTCCTGCCCCCTGGTCGGTTGAGTTTTCATCCTCATATCTGACGAACCAAACCCTTGCATTAAGCCCCTCTGTCTTTAAACACTTAGCATTAAAAACAAAACAAACAAACAAAAAGAATTATAAAAAAGGCGCCTGGGTGGCTTAGTGGGTTGAATGTCCAAGTGTTGATTTCAGCTCAGTTCGTGGTCTCACAGTCATGGGATGGAGCCCTGTGTCCACACTCAACACAGAGCCTGCTTGAGATTCTCTCTCTCGCTCTCCCTCTGCTCCCCCTCCCCGCACATGTGCACGTGCTCTCTCTCTCTCTCTCTCTCTCAAACTAAAATTTAAAAAAAACTATTTAAACACTTGACATGGTTTCCATTATCCTGGTCGGACCCTATCTGTTCCACAGAAGAAACCTAGGCACAGAGAGGTTAAGTAACTTGCCCAGGGTCACACAGATCTGGGATCTAAACTAGAGTGGGCTCCAAGTCCTATGTGGCAGGAATTCTGTTTGCAACAAACATCAGGTGAATGGAGACAAGGGAACCCGGGGGCCCCTGCCGTGTGGGCGGTCACAAAATGCTTCCCCAGGAGGGGGATCACCCTCACCACATCCCATGTGACAGCTCGGCCCCGCTTCAGGCACCCCTGCTTTCAGTCCTTTGTCTGTGGCCACACCCACCCCGAGGGGCAGGGGTCCTCCTTCCCCTCACCCCTCAGCCAGCTGTGGTTTCCGCCTGGGTCCTCCCCCACCTCTGCTTCTCCTCTCACTAGGCTGCTGGCATGGGGGCGGGGGGGGGGG